>NC_045558.1:97962256-98262256 GCF_009769535.1 Thamnophis elegans
GTATGAACAAAGCCACCACATATGAACACATAGCCTAACTGAATATAACTGGTGACCCTAGGTCAAAACCTATTTTTTGTTTACTTAAAGAAAAAAGAAATATATGAGGCCATAGCTCTAGTCTCTCATATATGATATAGTATCTGGTCATTATAACTAGCAGCTGTTAATAACCTTATGCTCCATAAATTTATCAGACTACTTCTCAAGGAGCTTTAATTAATGGCCATCAAGGATGAACATTTTAGAATGCTCAATAGTTTGCAATTTAGAAAAAGATGTATATCCCCTTTTAAAAAAAAATAGAACCTGAGGTTATCATATGGGTGATACGATATTCAAGACAGACTAAAGAAGATACTTCTTCCTATAGCATACAGTTAAACTATATATCCACTGAACTCATAGTGGGGTTAAGGGACTATATGTAATTCACACATATAAGTTCAATACTTGATTACTTGCTGGAGAACAAGGTAATATAGATAAAATAGAAAGAAGCACAATGCATTCAATGGCATCAGAATACAGGCAGTCCTCAACTTACAATCACAATTAAGCCCAAAATTTCTGTTGTACACGGAGGAATTTGTTAAATGAGTTTTGCCCTATTTAACTATCTTTTTTACCACAGTTGTTAAGTGAACCACTGCAGTTGTTAGGTTAGTAACATGGATGTTAAGTGAATCTGGCTTCCCCATTGACTTTGCCTGTCAAAAGGTGATTGTGTGACCTTGGGGCACAGCAATCATCATAAGCATGGGTCTAATCACATGACTATGGAGATGCTGCAAGGGTCATAAGTGTGAAAATGCTCATACAGCACTCTTTCCAGTGCTGTTGTAACTTTGAATGGTCATTAAATGAACTATTGTAAGTAGAGGATAACTTGTAAACACCTGAGTTGTCAAATCAAGGAAAGAAGAGTCAAAAACACACAAATCAAATGTGGCATGTTTATGTGTGAATCAGGCCAAAGTCTTATTTTGTAAATAAAATCACAAATCCAAAGACTTGTGTGCAGCCAACTGTTCAATAGCTGTGATGCAAACTTCTCAATGGGGCACTATCTGCTATGAGTGCAAATATGTTATTGAATTACCATAAAGCATAAACTAACTGCAAGTTCACACTCCCCATTTCAACAGTGTGTATAGAACCTGCTATGTGATGGTGACAGTAGGATATCTTACCTCTTCATGATTCTTCTTCAAGTGAAGCAACTCCTCAGTGAGAAGTGCAATATCCTTTTCTAGGTGAATCCTGGTTGAGGTTAGATCATCTAGAACATTGCGCAAACCGTTGATGTCAGATTCAACACTCATGCGCAATGCCTGTTCTGTCTCAAGCCTAGAATCAGAAGGGAAGACTGAGTGATTATGAAAAATGTAGAAGAGACAATATTTGTCCTCATCGTAATGACTGCCTTGATGGCAACCCACCCAAAACTTACTTGTTTTTGAAATCATCAGCAGTCAGTTTTGCATTATCAATCTGCAAGAGGACACCAGCATTCTCAAATGTGGCAGAAAGAATCTGAAAACAGCATAGAAATGACTGATTGAGACCAAGAGTTTCTATAGGAATACCCTCACATTTGAAATGTCTGTGGATCCCTCACCATAGAAAGCTGTAATCCTCAGCTCTTTAGGATGTTGAGTTTCTACTGCGACTGTAATGCGGCAAAATCAACATCATATCTTAGTAAAAGTCTTATCAGCATACTAAACTATTGAGTTCACCTGTTACTTCAGAGGAAACACAGTGAAAGCAACCATTTCACAATGGTTCCTGGAGCTGAAAGACTAATGCCATCTCATTCGTGAAAATGTCTCATTTGTTCTACCTCCCACATCAGAGTTGACTTTCCCTTTAGTAGACAAGACACTGTAAATTAACAGAACTGAATAGAGAGAAATCTTTACCATTTGTCCAATATGAATTTCTTTTAAAGGAGCCCTATAAATGATTGAGCTACAGTATTGGATAAATGCCCTGTCCAAATACTAGATGCTTTTAGCTTTTACTGTAGCATAAAGCTGAATATCCAGGAGAAGATATATAATAGAGGGAGAGAAGAAGCACTTGTCCATTGATTCACCATAGCATTTTCTTCTGCAAGGCCACTGAAACTTTGCCAAGGTATCTCAAATAAATGTTCCTAGAACATTGTTCTTATGTTCACTATGAAGGTGTCGCATAGAGTTTTTGAACTAAGTAACAAAATGTCTTGAAAGGTTTCAAGTTAAAAATTTACTGGATCTTGCAAAGCTATCAAAGTTAGCTTCCCATTTTAGCAGATTGTTGCAGGACGTAAGTAATCCTCATTTAATTGCCTGTACTACGGTCTACAGTAGATAATCAAGACCTACACTCATAAAGTAAGTTTTGTTCACTTTGGGCTATCTATATTTACCTATAAATATGCTTGACGGTCTCATATTTATGATGCCTTGTCTACTTTTGTTTTTGTCTTCACTCTATCACTTCCACATTTAGCTGGACTTTAGATAGAAATATTTTTTTTACCTTCCCCTATCATTAGCAAGGCTTATTTATTATCCTTTTCTAAGCTTTCCAGAGTGTGTTTTAAAATGTTGAAATAATTAAAAAAAATCTACTGTTAGAATATTGAATAGGCATGAAGTAGAAAACTTTTCAATTTATGTCCCAATGATACACACACAAAACAAATATCCATGTAACCCAAAATGCAGTACTTTGTGAAAATATGCTCATTTTTTGACTTTACAAGATAATTTGCAAGTCCCAAAGTGTTCAAACATTTGGAAAAAGCAGGCACAAAAATATTTATTGAAAACATTGATTTGAACAATACTGCATCACACTGAAGAAAATTTGTTAGAAACATATTATAAAGGAAAAATAAACACAAACATATATAGATAATTTTTCATATTTCAAATAAATCATCTCTGTGTAAATTGGAAACATACTGAATCAATAATTATGGTAAAATTAAGTGAAAACGATTTTAGATTTCACAGATTTACGGAGATCATAACACACAGTGGGATAAATGGGCCATGTCATTTCTGCAAATATTGACTTATTCATAACACCAATTTGATGTTCATATACACTTAAAAGATTAATCATTTAACATCTACAATGGAAAGGAATACTTTGTCCTGAAATTACAAGGAATCAAAATAAAAATGAAGATTAGAGGTGATAGCAGACATGATAGCAGTGTTCCAATATCTCAGGAGCTGCCACAAAGAAGATGGAGTCAAGCTATTCTCCAAAGCACCTGAGGGCAGAACAAGAAGCAATGGGTGGAAACTAATCAAGGAGAGAAGCAACCTAGAAGTAAGGAGAAATTTCCTGACAGTTAGAACAATTAATCAGTGGGACAACTTTCCTCCAGAAGTTGTAAATGCTCCAACACTGGAGATTTTTAAGAAGAAACTGGACAACCATTTCTCTGAAATGGTATAGGGTTTCCTGCCTGAATAGGAGGTTGGACTAGAAGACCTCTAAGATCCCTTCCAACTCTGTTTTCTATTCTATTCCTATTCCTATCCTATTCCTATTCTTGTTTCTATTCTATTCTATTTATTATTCTATTCTATTCCATCCATTCCATCAACAAGAAAAGCATTAGCCCTCTCCACTCACATAGCAATTAAATTCTGGTTTCTTAAGCCCAACTTGCCTTGAAAAGAGGAACCCATCAAAGGAGACACTTCTGCTCATTGCTTTTCACCTATCTTTTTTTTAAATGTACTCTGCCCAATGCTATTGCTAACAAGTGCTTGTGGGCCCTGATTAGTTACAGTCAGAGGGTTGGCATGTTTATAGATCCCCATGAAATTTCCTTGCCATACCTTGCTCCTCAGGTCTTCAATAATCCTGAAATAGTGATTGTAGTCACGGTCTGGACCAGGTGCCTGCTTCTGGTACCACTCCTTAATCTTGACCTCCAGGCTGGCATTGGCTTCCTCCAATGCCCGCACTTTGTCCAGGTAAGCAGCCAGGCGATCATTGAGGTTCTGCATGGTTTCCTTCTCATTCCCAGCTGGAAGGATATCACTTCCACTTCCACCCAAAAAACCACCAGTTCCTCCTCCAAGACTTCCACTAAGGCCCCCACCAAGGCTACCAGCAAAGGGGCTGCAGTAACTGCTGCCACCATAAGTGCCACCTGGGGTGTTTCCAATCCCAGAGCCATAGCGAGCAGTAGAAACTGAAATACTACCAGCTCCACCATGACTGCTAGGGGAATGGCAACCTCTACCAAAATGGGATATGTTTTCCCCACTAAAACCTTTCATAGAGGAGGAGGAAGTGCTAGTGTAGTGCCTGATGATGGTGGACATCTTGCTAGGGAATCCAGCCACCTAAAACACTGCTCTGTTCAATTCTACAAGGACTGAAAAACTAAGCTTCACTCTCATTCCAAGCTGCTTTTATTCCCACTGTGGGGGCGTTAAGTCAAAGGCCTTTTCTTTCCCTTGCATTCCCCAGAGCTTTCATCATCTCAGACATCAAAGCCAAGTTCTACAATCATCACTTTTTCCCCCCTCAGTGGCCTATTCATTCATTCATCTCTTTCCTACAGATTCACCTTGTCCTATAAAAGGTAGTTTTGTGTTTCCCTCTCGGTCCCCAAGTGAACATTCAAGTATGCCTCAGAAACAGAACTAGCATTGCTCAAGGGTGTAGTTGAACATGATGGAATTTTTATGTGCAAAATGCACCCAGGGAAAAGCAATGAAAATGCAATCTTGCAAAGGGGGAACCATCACATCAGAAATGAGAGTCTATAGAAAGCCTGAGGCTTTTTACAGTTGTTGTACAAAATCTGGAAGGTTGACAGTTTGGAAGGCTACCTTAAGACTGCAGATTTTACAAATTGCTTCTGTACTTGTACATTAAATAATAAAGTCATACATGATGGCTGTGAATGGGTGGGAGTACAGTTCTCAATATATGGGGAACCTAGGCTCTCCATCCCTGATTTAAAACAGCTTTTTTTCAAAATTGGCAATTTCAGATGTGTGGATTTCAGTTTTCAGAATTCACTATCCATCCTCCCAGCTGGGAATTCTAGAAGTTGAAGTTCACAGATCAAGTTGCTGAAGTTATAAAACACGACTGTATAGAATAGATGGTAGACTACTGAGTGGAAATGCAACTTTCGCAGACCCTGATTCATATTTGACATTCCTGCGTTTACCTTGCATTCCCATAATAGTAATGTATGAGATCCAATACTGTTTGTTAATGTTTTTTTAAAGGGGGATGCAAACACTTACAACTTTGCATAACACTTTGCAACAATGATCATGAAGAGACTGTCATTCCCTGTTGGATTGATCCTTAATTCAGAAAAGAGCCCAACTAGACAAGGTAATTATTGTTCGTATCTTTATATTCAAATTATTTCCTGAAATAAACATGGTACAGGGAAGTACTGATATCTGTGAAATCTGTAGCTGATATGTACAAATATGAAGTGGGGGGTGATGGAAAATGCAAATAGAATTGATTGCTGAAGCTCATGACAGCTGTGATAAGGAATATCCATAATTAAGACACTAAGCATCTATCTCATCTAGATGAATCACATTTAAAAGGTGAGCCATAATGGATTTATTTACGCTTTTCTGAATTCTTTCCTTAGCAGTAGCAACATCTAGACTTGTGATGCAACGCATTGTGCAACTCAGCTTTTACTGGAGAATATGGCATCCCTAATCCTGAATTTTGCCTTCTTAATTGCACCCAAGAATGAATGGGGACTGACTAGGAAAGAGATGAATTCTGAACAAAACATTACAGATTTCTTTTATCGAAAAGGGCAACAATCCATCAAAACAGAATCTGCTGCTAAGTGAAATTCAGTGCTGAGCAAATCCATCCCAGATCATTTTTTCTCAAAAAACTTTGTCCCCAAACATTCTTCGCTCCTTAAAGATACCTGCAAAAGAGCTCAAAAAAATTATACACAATAATACAAAGGTATACTTTCAAAATAAATCTGTAATTGTGAAAATAATCTTGGGAGACCGGGCTCAGAGATATTCTCAGCTGTGAGATTCAACTGGTGTAACAACCAGTTTGCTTCACACTAAATCTTACCTTTCCTGCAGCCCCGGTGAATAAAACAACTGAAACATGGCAATCCACTCTGCTGTGCCAATAAGCAAAGGAAATATAGGATGGAATAGAGAGGGGCAGGGCGGGGGGGACGGGGACGGACACAACCTAAATAGAAAAGTTAGGTCTCTGGAGAATTTAATGTACTCCTTTTGCCTCTGAAATCCCCTAACTCTTTAATGTGCTGGAAAATTCACCTTCCCCTTCTCATCTCAGAAGCCAAAGACCATTAAAACCTCCATAAACCACTCGTGACAGCAAAAAGATGTTAAACAATGGCTAATTTACACAATGTGCAACTCTATGAAATGCTTAGCCATGTGGGGGGGCACTGTACAAAGCAGCAAATTAAAAATTGGCACCTGCAGTCCCGTCCCCCCAAGTCACACTCCACCAATCAGATGTGGGATTTCAATTTCCAGAATCCCACCCATCCAATATGTCCACTGTTGAGAATTCATGGAACTGAAATTCACATATTCTTGCCTTAATGTGATTTGAGGAGGAGGGGAGGATTGTGCCCCAATGATAGAGTTTTCTCTCAGTTTTAACACTGAAAACATGACAAATGTTGTGTTATTCCTAAAATAACTTTAACATACCTAGAACACTCAAATCACACAAACCACAATAGTGTTGGTGCTCATGGTAAAAGATCGGTAGCATTTCAGTTCTTCAAGAATTGGCAGAATAGCAAAGTGGGTGGGACCCTGAGTTTGTACCATACTCTTTGGAGAGAGGCCAAGGAAGACACTGGACAAGACAATGTTGTGGGCAGGACAAAAAATCAGTTTTCCTAGATTTTGGAGGGAATTTTAGTATTTTGACTAAAATTATTTCAGAACTTATACAAATTATTTTTCCCACTTCAAAATAGTACAAAACAGTACTAACAATTGTTAACAAAAGTGGCCAGAGGTGGTTTTGTCCTCTCCTGCTGTAAGAACTAATGAAGGAATCTACTAATAAAGGTTTTATGGCACCAGGTTAAATTGTTTCCAAAGTTGCCTATGGTCCATATATAATGATAACATGCTTGTCGGCCAATCAGATAGGATAATAGGAAAGTATGAGACTGGTCCTGGAGAGACACAGATTTTACTAGCCATGTAATTCATTGGGACATTTCAAGACAATCACTGTCTCCTATTCAGCCTATCTCATATTCTCGCTGTTCTAGAAAAAAATGGTAGGAGGCAGGGGTGGGCTTCAAAAATTTCAGCAACAGATTCTCTGCCTGGTTGCTGGGTGGGCATGGCCATGATGGGCGTGGCCTAGTCAGCCTCCTGCACCATAGCAGGGGAAGGCATTTTTGCCTTCCCCAAGCTCCAAAGGCTTTTCTTGAGCCTCTGGGAGGGTGAGAGCCTGGAAGCGGGACCGTTTTCAGTCTTTCAGAACATCCAGGAGGCCCATTCTTCCCCTTCCCTGAGCCACTGCATGGGCCTTGCACTTACCTCACATCCAAACAGGCCGCATGGAGACTCGTGAGAGGGGCAGGATGGGAGGGGCCAGCCAGGGGTTGGATTTGGAGGCTCTCCAAACCAGCCATAAGGTTAGCTATCGGCAAATCTGTAGCAGCTCACCCCTGGTAGGAGGAATCACTTTGTATATTACCAATGAACTAGCCTATCCCACGCGGACTTGCAGAAAGAGCATGCAACAAGCCCCATGAGGAAAGGAATTCCAGCTGGTTGGGTCCAAAAGAAGAATCTTTTCTGCCATGGCTCTTGATCTTTGGAACATCTTCTCTCCTGAGATGAAATCTGTTCTTATCCTTCTGACCTTCTGTAAGAGCCTGGCTCTGTTAAGATTGGCTCTGCCAGTTGACTTGGAGCCCCAAAAGGAAATCATCAATCAATGGAGATTGATGGATTAAGAGACCTCTAATCTTTGTTGCTTTTCTCTGAACTCTTTCTAGAATCTCAACATCTTTTTATGTATCATATTTTGTATTTCATTTTTTGTATTGTAAAGTTTTGTATCAGATTCTGAGGTGATGCTAGAAGTATCAACAAAAGAGAGCATCCCATGAAAATGGCAAACAGAAGATCTTGGTCTGGACAATAGCAATAGCAATAGCAGTAGACTTATATACCGCTTCATAGGCCTTTCAGGCCTCTCTAAGCGGTTTACAGAGAGTCAGCATATTGCCCCCAACAATCTGGGTCCTCATTTTACCCACCTCGGAAGGATGGAAGGCTGAGTCAACCCTGAGCCGGTGAGATTTGAACCGCTGACCTGCTGATCTAGCAGTAGCCTGCAGTGCTGCTTTTAACCACTGCGCCACCTTGGCTCAGTGGTTGGACAAGAACATGCTCCACGAGGGAGTAAACTCAAATCGTTCTGTACAAAATGCTAGTCAACAAAAAGGGATTGCACATCAAATCTAGAATAATAAAGGCATTTGCAATCATTCTAAAAACATATGGCAGTCTCATTGCTCCTTAATGCTTCTTGGGCATCATAAATATTCTTTAATTTTTATTTCCAATGCTGCAGAAGACAAAAGCACACTTTCTAGAAAAGTTATCTTCTAAATATTCAGGAGAAAATTTCACGTCAACCTCTTAATTTATTGATTGTTGTATGTGACTCGAGTTTCTTCCTTGCGAGATCATAATTCCAGAGGGAATTAAGAATGGCAAGAAACTTTGGAGACTTTTTCATAATTGATTAACCCATACTGCCTGGTTCCAACTTAATAGTTCTTCAAAATGATAATTTAGAAACCAATGATCTACCAAATACTTTTTATTTGATAGTGATATCAAAACTGAATTATTGTTGTTCTAAAGTTCAGCAAATCTCAGGATAGAAGAGTTTCAGCAGATATTGTCCAGTAATAGATGATTTTTTTTCTTGTACAGATCTGTTCTTATTTCAGAATTGGAAAAGACAATGGACTAATAGATGTCCACGCCACACTGATCTAAGTCTACAGATCTATACGCAAGCTTTGTAGGGCATGCCTCAGGCTTATGAGTTCCAGATTGCCACACTGCAACTGGTCTTTGCTTCTGGTAACTTGCTGATTCACCTCATCAATTTGCAAAGAAATAAATGGGAAACTGAGCAACCATATGCAAGCACCCAAATATTCAGCATTTTTTCTGGAGAACTGACTTCCAAAGAAAACTTGTTAATGAATTGATGGCCAATGTGTTTCCAGTTCTTCTCTATCAAGCGCTCATATTTTTCAGGCTTTTCTGTCAGGCTTTGGTGAAGTCATGCTAGGACTGGCCTCTTTATCTCTATAATGCATTTAATTGCATTTAATTTTACAGACCTCTCATTTCCAGTAATAGAAAAGTTATCAAGATATTAGTGGCAATGCCAGCTGAGAATATTTTTCAAAGTTGCAATGTTTAGTTTTACTAAAACTAGTACCCTCACATATTCTTGAAAGACAAGTCTTTAAATGCAAAAACAAACATCATGTTAAGAAATGTTGCTTTAAACTGATTTGCTCAGGATGATTTTGATAAATACATTATGGTGTTAAAAATGTGGAGTCTATGGACACCCAGGGAACAGAATATTAGGAAAAGCAGGACAATCAGAAATAAATATCTTTCTCCACATATACAGGTATGGGAGAACATGTAAGATTCTGGCTACTTCAGCACAATAATTCTGGTCAGAGGCATTGGGAGTGAGGGGTCAGAAAATTCAAGGTTGTGATCAAAGCTGCACAACCACTACAGTATTTTGACTTTTTTTTTAACACCCTCACTCCATATGCTTTTAATCCTTCTCCCATTTTAGCAATATGTTTCTTCAGGGATACTGGCTGTGGAATAGCAATAGCAATAGCAGTTAGACTTATATACCACTTCATAGGGCTTTCAGCCCTCTCTAAGCGGTTTACAGAGTCAGCATATCACCCCCACAGTCTGGGTCCTCATTTCACCCACCTCGGAAGGATGGAAGGCTGAGTCAACCTTGAGCCGGTGAGATTAGAACCGCTGAACTGCAGATAACAGTCAGCTGAAGTGGCCTGCAGTACTGCACCCTAACCACTGAGCTACCTCGGCTCTTCTCTCACCTTCTTGTAGGTCTTCAATTGAAGTTGTTCCCTAGTTAGAAGTTCAAGTAGTTTTTTGAAGGTTTTTTGCTTTGAAACACAAATGAGCAGCAAACTACCTCTGAGGCATTTTTGAAGGGATTAAAGATTTTTTAAAAAATTAGTGAAGATTTATAAAATTGGCTTGTTTGACAGATTTAAAAGAAGAAAATAGTTATATCTGGTTGCCCTTACTAGACATTTAGTAATAACACTTACCTGCTAGAATGAAAGAAGATATTACTTTCTCCTTTTGTTTTTCCTTTTTTCTGTTTCACACACTTCTTTCTTGTTTGTATTCTTCTATTATATTTTTTGTAATTTATATTGAGCCTTATTCCCCTCATTTATAATTCTTAATAAAATTATTTGGGGGGGGGGAATTGAGACTTACTAGTTCCTGAAATTCTCAGAGGTCAACCTAGTATTGTCAAGCTGCAGTGTTAGATTTGCATTATCAATGCTGGCTGAAAGAATTTGAGAGGAAGACAGAAGACAGTGGTTTGAACCTCTTACATATTAATTCCTCACTATCAAATTTACACTTAATAGAGTTGAGTTTTGTAGGACCTCTTTTGAGCAAATGGAGATTATTTACCTCTCTGTGTAACCTGAATTAAAAGTGGATTGAGTGTTAATCTCTGTATCTATCATAGAGTGTTTGAAAGTGATCTAGTTTCAATTGGAGAGGGTTCAGATTTTTTTTTCAAGTGAAAATGTCTAAGTAGTTCAGCATAAATTATATGGGAGATGGTTTCAACTTAATCCCTGTTGATGCTAGATTGAAGAAAAATGTAAGAGAGAATTCTATGCAGATTCTCAGTCATCCAGGTCATGGTTGTCCCAAAGATGCTTTTTCAAGAGGCAACTGGACTTTCTGGTTTTTCTTTCAAGATATCTAGATTCTCATCCAAGAAGCTTCTTCAGTGAGAGAGAAGCTTCCATTATGCTAGAATACCTGTCTGTCTGTGAATAAAGTCAAACTAACTTCCCTTTTCTCCTTACCTATTCTGACATGACATAAACAAAGACCTAGCCCTTTTTAGTCCCATAAACATATGTAATCTGTTTGCTGATGCTAATCCCATATTTTGACTTTTTAGGATATTGCTTGATCTTTTACCAGAACCTGGCTCTTCCCTTAGGTCATAGGACAGCATCTTCATTTGAAGATCCCACTTAGCTTACAATGTAATGAATCTTTTGCATTCACTTAAAAACAGACATCCTAAACATTGGCCTGAGGTGAAGGCTGGCCCTGACCTTTCCCAAGCATTCCCCTGTAAGATGCATAGTTCAGTTGATAGATTTGGATAGATTATGGATTGCTCTTTGCGTTATATTGAATATGAGATGATGGCCTTTAGTTCTACCACACTTTCCATTGCAATTTCATCACCTGTAAAATGTAATCTGGCCAATGAATGAAATATCTGAAGTATCTATCTATCTTATATGTAAAATGTAATCACTGAGGGTGCGAGAACAAATGATAAAGCCACAATATACGGCTTTACAAAGAATCAACAGTAAAGGAATATTAGATGTTAGGGGGGGGGGAATCATATAGCTGAATGTTCATTCTTTTATTGAGTATCACTTTTTTTAATAAGAGCAGCATGATAGCTCAGTGGTTAAGATGCTGGGCTTACTAGCTGGAAAGCCAATGAGACCCAAACACTATGAGATGGGGTGAGCTCCCATCCTCGCCTCAATTCTTGCCAAACTAGCAGTTTGAAAGCATGCAAATACAAGTAGATAAATAGATACCACTTCAGTGGGAAGGAAACAGCATTTTTGTGATGTCATGCTGGCCACAGGACTGCAGAAATGTCTTTAGACAGCACTGGTTCAGTGGCCTTGAAACAGAAATGAGAACTGCCCTCTATAGTCGGCAACAGCAAGCAGAGTAAAATCCGCAGGGACTCCTTTACCCTTTACTTTTTTTAATAAAACATGCTCTTCCGCTTTTAACATTGATTTGATCTGCAGATGTCAGCAGACTTTCATGTTTATCAGCATTCCAACAAAATCATCCCCTGCTGATTTCTGCAGATTAAACTGTTTTTAAAAGAAAGGGAAGACAGATGCTTAAACTTTATTTCTGGGTACTTAGCACACAAAACATTAGATCTCTATCTCAGTAGGCATAGGAGCCCTATCACTTAACAATACAAAAGGTTTTCGTTGAGTTCTGTTCCAGTTCTGTTCCACAGTCCAATTTGATTCAGTCAATCCCATGGCTCTTAATGAGAGGGGTGGGGTCTTGTCTTAGTTCCCCACATATATCCTTTCTCCAGTGTGGAAAGCCATCCTGCCTAGAAAAAAAAAAGGAATTGTGCCCTTTTATTTCCTGCATGACCTCATGTTCACAACAATGACAGCTGGGTAAGAAAAGCTATATGAGCCTATAGCAAAAACTGTACTCATATTAGTCCATTGCCTTTCTGTAATCTTACTTTGTATGCAAAGTCTTTCCCATCTTGCTACACTCATTTCAACTAGCAACTGCCTGCAAAGTAAGTGAATCAGGCTTGAAAAATGAAGATGTTTAAATGTGGCTCCCTCTCATCCATGTCTAATCTTGGCTGGTGTGACGGGAATTGTAGTTGGTGTCAGACATCCTTTACTTCCTCATATTCTACACAGGTGTGCTTCTGACTGAAAGCTTTTAAGAAATGCATCTTACCTTTTCTGCATATGTTCACCTGTAATTACCTAATTGGGTCACCATTTGGAACTTATTTTATTGTAAACCATCTGGCCAATGGTTTTTAAAAAGACCAAAATTATTTAACCGTCCAGAATACAATGGTCAAATCCTTGACTGGATTGCCTCATTATACCTATGTTAAATGATCTGCATTAGTTTTCAGTCTGCTACCAAGTAAAGTTCAAGGGGTTGGCATTAAGAAATAATGACCTCAGGTTCAGGTTACTGTTAACACCATATTCAGCTGTATCAACCTTCTAAGTAGCTGCCCCAGTTAGGTGATGGCATCCATGACCTTGGTTGATCTCAGAAAATTAAGCAGGTTTGGTTTTTTTCAGTGTTTTGATGGAGGAATATCAGCATATAAGGCTATACATTGGACTGGGAAATAGAAATTCCCCCAAAAAAGATAATACCATAAAATCACTAGAAACTCCAGGATTTCAAACACCTACAGCCTTTCCAATAGGGTTACGATCTATGCCAGGCCTGTTAAAACTGGCGACCCATGGGCCAGTTCATCATGTGCAGGCCATGCCCACCCTGGCTCTACAAAGGCAAAAGATGTCAGGATTTGTAGAGCCAGCGAGGATGTGGCCTGTGCATGATGATCTGGCCCATACATCGCCAGTTTTAACAGGCCTGGCATAGATCGTAACCCTATCGAAAAGGCTGTAGGTGTTTGAAATCCTGGTGATTTTATGGACATTTCACAGCTCAGTTTCTAGTGATTTTATGGTATTATCTTTTTGGGGGGAATTTCTATTTCCCAGTTTGACAAGTTTGACACCCGTGCTTTATGCCATAGCCTGCACTTGATAACATCAAACAGCAGACACTCTCTAAAGGAAACCTTTTGTGAAATATGCAACCTTTCTTTTATTCTGAAATATTGTTCCTCTGTTGATGGTGCATAATCAATCCATTATGAATATAAAATAGTTGTGATTAGCAGCATTGTGTGAATATTTTCACAATATATTTTTAAAAATCAAAATGACAAAAATATGAACATTTCCCAGTTTCAGGTTGTAATTCACACACACACACAAACACACACACACACACACACACACACACACACACACACACACACACAAGACCTGCATACAAATATGTTTTGGAGGAAAAAATGACATGATATTATAGTGGGAGAAAGTGCTTAAAGAAAAACGTATGTTAGTCAGAGGGAACAAACGTATGAATTTGGAAGGAAATGCTCCTAGAATGGAAAAGCCGTTTTTGTCAGCCATCTAACATTAAATGCAAGATTTCAGGTGTGCCTTGTTCCTGAGATCTCCAGTGGTTCTAAAATAGGGAGCTTTAACTATGGTCTAGTCCAGTTTCTTGCTTGTTGTACCAACCTTGATCTTGAACTCCAAATTGGTACTGGCTTCTTTCAGAACTTCTACTTTATCCAAGTGAGCACCTAGGTCTCTTGGCTGTCAAGGAGGATGAGAGTTATTATTATCTAATGGTGATAGATATCTTGCCCAGCAATGAAGCCAAAACAAAACAGCCTACTATGGTTTTTAAAAAAATGGTAGGAGAGCTCTCTAGTTCCATGCTGTTTTAACTTTATCATGGGGCTATTATAGCAACTGCCTTTTTCCTTACTTGCTTTCCCAGTTGCTTTCATCATCCTAAATATCAAGGTCAACTCTCCAAATGTCTTTTTTTTTCTGACCTATTCTGGCTTATTCATACAGGGGCATCTTTTCAGAAGATATACCTTACCCTTTAAAGATGGTTTTATGTTTCCTTCAGGTATGATTCAGCTACAGAATGGTAATTGCATCCAGGAAGAATCAGAGGCTCTGAAAATGCAAAATGTCAAAAAAGAAAAAAGAGAGGAGCATTGTAGCACGCAAAGAGGTAATAGGATTACAATTCTAATTTTAGTGTGGTAATGTGAGAGTTCTGATGGCAAACTTCACAAAACGAACTACACTCCCATCATTGCAAGATATGTACAGTACCAAAGTTATATATTCCTTCCTCCCAACAAACATTACAGCATAGAAAGAAGAGGTATAAGTAATGCCATTCTCCCAAATTTCCCATCTGTTTCTGCCCCAATAGGGCCCGAAGCACTCATATTGCTCTGGACATGCACATTCAATAATGCATTTGCCAATATTTAATGCTATGATAATGCATTCAAAGAGCCTATTTTTTAAAAAAAAATGTGTATCACATGCAACACCACTATAGGACATCCATCTATTTCCCAAAATAAATAGACACAAGGATATTTTCCCCTCCACATGCCATCACTCTGCTGAACATTTAATTCTCACAGTACTATGCCACAATCAACTCACAGCAATTGGTTACTTGGTCTGAGTCATTCTTCTCTCTGTGTTATTCATTCTCCTGGATTTGTACATCAAAAGCTCCTAGCAAGCTTTTCAATTTTGTCTAGTGTCATGAACTCACAGATCTGAATTTGGCAATATATAGTTTTGCATATCTCTTTCCGCACCAAAGTGTATAATGTATGCATTTGTATAATGTATGCATTTTAACATGGAAACCAAGACCATCCCATATCCTACAAAAATGTTTGTGGGCTACAGGCAAGTTTGTTCTATAAAGTAACTTCCATGAACTGCCTGACATTTTGGCCTTGCTTAAATTACATTCCCAATTTCCTTTTTGTTTTGTAACAGTTTGTCTTCAACGTAGATGGGTAAGGTAATAGTCCACAAGGATGAGTGGAATTGTTGTGACACGCCAGAGGCCAGCAGAGTTGGCTGTAGAGTCAGACAGTGAGGAGGTTGGGGAGGAGCCAGTCTTGGTGGCTGGGGAAGGCTCAGACGTGGGCTCTGCATTGGAGGCAGAGATGGGGCCGAGGTCATCTGGCAGTCATCAGGTGCCTATGGAGCTATACAGCAGTGAGGCAGAGGAACAGCTAGAGCCTGTTCCCAGTGTGTGCATGTGCAGAGCTGCCAGAAGAAAAGAACAATTCAGAAATCAGGGTAGACTTGGGATAAAATCACAGGTGGAAGGTGATTGGGCCTATTCAATAGGAAATAAAAGAGGAGCAAAAGAGGAATGGCCTTATGCAGGAAACAATTTGTTTGTTTGTCACATTTATCACATTCATTTCAGGAGTGTGAAGATCTGTCTGTGAACCTGAGAGACTCTGTGCCCAGTCTTTCCTTGCACAGAACCTCATTTAGAAAATATTTACATGGCAGCTTTGCAAGACAGATAAGGTATGTAGTCATAAATATTCCTATGAAAGACTTGTTTGACAGGCCTTGCCAAATGTGAATGAAAAGAATTCACAGTCGTTTAATAAAATGAGTTTTGTCAGGACTCTGCCTCTTGCTTTTTGTGGAAGCCTAGGTCAGAACAGGAATTATACTTTATTGCTATAGAATATATTAGTAGAAACATTCAAATCTGACAGTGTTTGTCCATAGCTTCCTACCCTTGCTTTATATTGGAGTAAAGGGAAGCTATTGAGTCTCTTACTCAACCTTTCCTCTCATTCAGGCTAAGCTGATATTTATATATTTATCCTTCTTTGGAGTTCTCTGTATATTTCCCAACAATACCATAGGATCCTATTACACAACTGGATTCTTCGTACTCACATGACTGCATAGTGAATCTAGACTCCCCCAAATTAGACCCCTTGAATTGGAAGAAAATGTCATTATGCTTCACTTACAAACAGTTTCCAGATTTTATTGCTGGCTTGGTGCATGTTTCTTCCGCTCTGTATATGTATTGTATATATTAATAAGAAAAAGAATAAAAAATATCAATCAAGCAGGGTTAAATATAAAACATATAACCCAAACCTTTCCAAAAGGATTGTGCTATGTATCTGTCTGTGGAATTTAAAACAAGTACACTGATCCATCTTCCATGCAGAGGCTTTTTTTTATTATGGGACCAAATCTTGCACTTTTTCCTGCTTTTTAAAATGGTAACATATTCTGAACCATGACTTCAGAATCATGGTTGACTTTATTTTCTGCTACACTGTATTTTTCTTATCCATTTTTTTCCATCCCTGCAAGCATTATAAAGCAGCCTTCCTACCTTGTAGCCTTACTGCAGGCTAAAGACAATGGGAGTTTTAATTTAAGGTATCTGAAAGCTACCTGTCTAAGAAATGCTGCTTCATCTGGCAGCCAGATGTTCTGTTTGTGACTCTAGGGTCTTGAGAGGCACAAATTCTGCTACTCATTTCCTATCACACAAACACAGCCAGAAAGCTAAAATAATGCCAACAGCCTATTTGATCTCAGGTAAGAAGGAACAGCATCAACCCCAAATGTGTATCAAGGGCGCCCTCATCTGGTGTCAAATAATGGAAGGATTTTATAACCTTAAATATCTGCTATGAGCAGGAACAGATGATTCAAGTCTGTATTTTAAAATCAATCAGGATTAAATGATTACACTGTACCAGATCGCAATTGCAGAGAAGAAATGTAAATAACTGGTACTTTTCTTTTTTTAAAAAAAATGTTATATGTGTGTGTGTCTGTCTGTCTGTTTGTGTGTGTGTGTGTTGCATTTGCTTCCTCCCATATTTGGGCATACCGGGGCTTGTGACACAAAATTACACACGCACACAAACACACACAAACACACACACACACATATATATATATATATCACAATTTTATAAAACTACTTCAATACAAGAGGTCATCCTAAAAACAAAAACATACATACATATACATACATACATACATACATACATACATACATACATATATATGCGCCATAGCATTATATTTGGGTTTACTTATCATCTTCAGTGAAGTCAAGGAAACTGCTATTTTTTAGACACACAAAGTTGCTGCCAGCCTACATGGGTAACATTAAGTCAGATGGCCTAAGGACTTAATTAAGTTTAAGGCTGCTTTCTGTGTTGGATTTTACGACTGGAAACACTATGGGACAAAATACCCTTTCCACAGTGGAACATAAATGTTAAGCACTATCACCAGCCTGTTTCTTACCTAGGGTGCTTGGTGCATTTAGGATGTGAAGAAAGACAGTGTGTCTCAGGCCACATGACCAGCTATTTTTCAGAAGCCAACAAGCATCTAATAGCTCCCTCTATTGCAGGTGAGTACAGACACACAAACACACATCTAAAATATACATCCCATATTCCAGGAGAAATTTTCTGACAGTTAGAACAATTAATCAGTGGAGCAACTTGTCTCCAGAAGTTGTGGGTACTCGAACACTGGAGGTTTTTAAGAAGAGATTAGATAACCATTTTGTCTGAAATGGTATAGGGTTTCCTGCCTGAGCCTAGGGTTGGACTAGAAGATCTCCAAGGTCCCTTCCAACTCTGCTATTCTGTTCTGTTAACTTGCATTTTGCAAAGACCAATCACTGGAAATATGATTTCTTTAAATATGTTTTCCATGTGGTTGCAAGATTCATGTTCCTGTTGTTATTACTATTAATTTTGCTCACTTTGAGTGAAGTTCTCAATGTCTGATGCAAAAAGGAGTTTCACTTATTAACCATCTTGTTGCAGAGCTGACAGTGATTAGGAATGAGAGTGACTGGTCAAACATTATCCAGGTGGGTTCCATGCCTAAAGGAAAATTAGAACCTTTATTGGGCAATGAATTTATGACTTATAAAAAATTATATGTATTAGAAGGTGCTTCTTTGTACTCTTTCTTTCTTTTCTGCTTTTCTTTAACATTCAGCCCCCTTTCTAGCATCTTTTACTTTTTCTCTGATTTCTTCCTTTTCTTTCTTACTTACTTTATGTTAGATTTTATGTTAGTTTTTATTTTTTGGGTTTATGTTTATGTTAGTTTTATTTGAGGTTTTTTAAAGTTTAGATAAAAATTGTTTATAAAATATATATAAAATTTTAAAGGCCTGCAATGGGCAGAAGGGATAACTTTGAGAAATAGGAGGAAGAGTCACTACAAGGACATCCGATGAAAGAAATCTGAATTTAGGGGAGAACTGTAACCCGAGGAAACATTTTAGTAAGACCTTCCCTCAGTCTCTTAGATAGATAGATAGATAGATAGATAGATAGATAGATAGATAGATAGATAGATAGATAGATAGATAGATAGATAGATAGATGAGAGAGAGAGAGAGAGAGAGAGAGAGAGAGAGAGAGAGAGAGAGAGAGATAGTCAGGGAGAAGGGAAGCACTTTCAAATTTGCAAGATTCTATTACCATAAACCTATAATGAAAGTATCATTAGCATTCATTTGGTTTCATAATCTGGTCTACTCTTGAAGGGTTAAAAAATACCTGGGTCTTCTAATCCAGAACGTTAACCACTACACCACAATGACTCTCAGTCTCTGGAAATATAAAACTTACTTTGTTCCTAACTCTGACTGTTTTATAAAGCTCATTCTAAAGCTCTGTCTTCATCTTTTCGGTGTTTGCTTTGCAATTACTGGAAGTGGTTTTCGTACTGCATGTGAATGTAATAAAAGCATATGAGTAATTCCGGTTTTCACCCAGAGATGGCGCCAGACTTCTGTTTCAAAGGAAAAAAAGGCTGGCCCACATTCCTGGCGAAATGAAAAATTACATGACCAATTCATATGCTTAAAATGGCATATAGAAAATAGAAAGATTTCTAACAGGAGGGCACACAGATCACAATATCTGCTTCAAAAACCAGGTGTGTGATTATATCAGACACCCAGTCAGTGCTGATTGAGATCAGGCCAATAAATCAGATTACTTATTTATTACAATCATAAGGGGGATAAAGGCCAACATAACTTGCTACCCAGTTTGAGAAGCTTGTCTGCTTCTGCCAATATTATGGCCTTCCTCTTGTAAAGTAGTTGTTTTTTTTACCAGATTGAGGTGAATTTTGTCAAAAAGCTGCACATTGGAAGAACTGTGTTGAAGAACTTTTTTAAAAAAAAAAAAATCAGAATGTTCAAACCAGCCTCTTTTAATGATTGAAAGGGCTGTTTTAATGGTGCTCACTTCAAAATGATATGTTGATTATTATACAGATTTACTTTTATCTCTCATTTATATTTGATGTAAATAATGAAAGGCACACACGCACGCAGACATTTGTTTTTCAGTGAAGCAGCCATAATATGGTGCCTTCTTCACATATCACAACATATATCACTGAAACAGACCAATCAAAGGTACAATAAGCAGGGCAAAATTTATGCACCAAGAAAAATTAAATTAGGGGATTGACTACATAGTACAAAGTTCATACATGCATGCAAATTTTGTTTAAAACAGGTGTCAAATAGGAAGATAAAATAGATAACAGGTTAGTTATTCAAGATAAACCTAGGAAAAATAGGTATATTTAGAAGCACCTTGGCCCTAATAGGGTATTTTGTGAAGTATATAAATTGGCCCTTTAACTGGGCATCTCTAGTAGTAAAATGAAAACATTTGGTTCTATGCCTATTTACCATTTCTTTTTTTATTAAAAAGTTTTAATAAGTTTTACAATAGTATACCTTTCCCCTTCCCTCCCACCCCCTCAATCCCACATCCCCCCCTACCCTTCCCCCCCCCAACTTCCCAGAGCAAATACAGGGTATAAACATTTAACAATCATTCACTAAAATAAACTAACTTTGGCATCGTACCTTTGCTGTACTTTAACTCCCCTTTTGTAAAGCTAACTTTAGATGAATTATAACATTCCTTGTTCATTCATTCATAAGCTAACTGAGATTTCTTAGTCCCATATTTATTTTGAATATAATCAGTCCATCTTCTCCATTCCATCTTGTATTTCTCATCTGAATGAGAGGTATGCTGATATTTTAGCCATCTCTGCTAAGTTTGTTACTTTTAATGTCCATTCTTGAATAGTAGGCAATTCTTCCTTCTTCCAGTACTGTGCCATCACTTTAGGTCTGTAATATATAGTATTTTGCTGAATGAAGCATAGAGCCATTGAAACATTGTAAGATTGTGGCGTTTGGTTTAGATAGAGCACAAATTGAAGATCAAATGTGAATGATTAGTTAAGGATGATGGCAAAGATAATTTTGGAAAATTTTTCAGTACAAACTTTGCATGACAATGTATGAGGTCAGAAAAGTCAGAATAGCTTTTCTACAAAGTCCCAATGCAAGGAGTTTAAAATATATAGCACATTGTCCCGATGTAAAACTCCTGTGAAATGATTCTTGGACTAACAATTATTTATTTACAAAGTTCCTTGCAATAATGAAAAGAGAAAAAGATGACTAAACCCAACTATTGGAAACCAAACTCTAATTAACAATATGGTTTACTTTTGATTTAGCACAATATATTAACCGAAGTGAGGGACGTGGTGGCTCAGTGGCTAAGACACTGAGCTTGTCAATTAGCAACGTCAGCAGTTTGGTGGTTCGAATCCCTAGTGCAGTGTTTTTCAACCTTTTTTGTGCAAAGGCACACTTTTTTCATGAAAAAAATCACGAGGCACACCACCATTAGAAAATGTTTAAAAAATTTAACTCTGTGCCTATATTGACTATATATAAAGTAATTTTCCCACGGCACACCTTACACTATGTCACGGCACACTAGTGTGCCGCGGCACAGTGGTTGAAAAACACTGCCCTAGTGCCACATAACGGAGTGAGCTCCTGTTATTTGTCTTCTGTTCAAAAGCACATAAAAATGTAAGTAGAAAAATAGGGACCACCTTGGTGCAGGGGTGGGTTTCTCGCCCCGTTCCAACCGGTTCGGTTGGAACGAGGCCAGCGGCGTCCTCACGCACGCACGCGCGCAGCGCGCGCATGCATACTAGCGTATGCGCATTGCTCCAGCTGCTCCTGGAGGATCGCGCAGGCGCTGTATGTGTTCTGCGCATGCGTAGAAGCGCAGAATTCGTAAAAACCGGGTAAGGAGCGGGCGCGGGTGTGCGGGCGCGCGCGGGCACGGGAGGGGGGGGCTTTGCCGTTCCCGGAAGTTACTTACTTCCGGGTTCGGCGACCAACCGGATCGCAGGGACCGGTGCGAACTGGTCGAAACCCACCCCTGCCTTGGTGGGAAGGTAACAGTGTTCCATGCGTGTTCGGCATTTAGTCATGCTGGCCATATGACCACAGAGACATCTTCAGATAGCGCTGGCTCTTCAGCTTTGTAACAGAGATGAACACCACCCGAATGACTAGCACATATGTCCGAGGGGAACCTTTGCCTTAACTTTATTAACTGAAGTATTTGGTTTATGGCACATCTACAATTCCATTATAGTATCAGCACACCTATAGAACATTTTATTTTTAATTGCAACTCCAAGTTGAATTCCAATTTATGGCATGGGATAGCAGTTTGCAAAAAGCCAATGGTTTATTAAATAAGTTAAGTGTCATGTCATGTGCAGATCTACAGGTGAAACTAGAAAAATTAGAATATTGTGCAAAAGTTCATTTATTTCAGTAATGCAACTTAAAAGGTGAAACTAATATATGAGATAGACTCATTACATGCAAAGCAAGATAGTTCAAGCTGTGATTTGTCATAATTGTGATGATTATGGCTTACAGCTCCTGAAAACCCCAAATCCACAACCTCAGAAAATTAGAATATTGTGAAAAGGTGCAATATTCTAGGCTCAAAATGTCCCACTCTAATCAGCTAATTAAGCCATAACACCTGCAAAGGGTTCCTGAGCCTTTAAAAGGTCTCTCAGTCTGGTTCAGTAGAAATCACAATCATGGGAAAGACTGCTGACCTGACAGTTGTGCAGAAAACCATCATTGACTCCCTTCATAAGGAGAGAAAGCCTCAAAAGGTAATTGCAAAAGAAGTTGGATGTTCCCAAAGTGCTGTATCAAAGCACATTAATAGAAAGTTATGTGGAAGGGGAAAGTGTGGAAGAAAAAGGTGCACAAGCAGCAGGGATGACCGTAGCCTGGAGAGGATTGTCAGAAAAAGGCCATTCAAAAGTGTTGGGGACTTTCACAAGGAGTGGACTGAGGCTGGAGTCAGTGCATCAAGAGCCACCACACACAGACGGATCTTGGACCTGGGCTTCAAATATCGCATTCCTCTTGTCAAGCCGCTCCTGAACAACAACAACAACATCAGAAGCGTCTTACCTGGGCTAAAGAAAAACAGACCTCGTCTGTTGCTCAGTGGTCCAAAGTCCTCTTTTCTGATGAGAGCAACTTGTGCATCTCATTTGGAAACCAAGGACCCAGAGTATGGAGGAAGAATGGAGAGGCACACACTGCAAGATGCTTGAAGTTCAGTGTGAAGTTGCCACAGTCTATGTTGATTTGGGGAGCCATGTCATCTACTGGTGTTGATCCACAGTGCTTCATTAAGTCCAGGATCAATGCAGATGTCTACCAGGAGATTTTGGAGCACTTCACGCTTCCTTCCACAGACGAGCTTTATGGGGATGCTGACTTCATTTTCCAGCACCAAAACCTGGTTCAATGACCGTGGGATTACTGTGCTTGATTGGCCAGCAAAGTCACCTGATCTGAACCCTATAGACAATCTATGGGGCATTGCCAAGAGAAAGATGAGAGACATGAGACTGAACAATGCAGAAGAACTAGAGGCCACTAGTGAAGCATCTTGGTCTTCCATAACACCTCAGCAGTGCCACAGGCTGATAGCTTCCATGCCTCTCCGCATTGAGGCAGTAAAAGGGGCCCAGACCAAGTACTGAGTACATATGCATGCTTATACTTTTCAGAGGTCCGATATTGTTCTATGTACAATCCTTGTTTTATTGATTGCATGTAATATTCTAATTTTCTGAGATGGTGGATTTGGGGTTTTCCTGAGCTGCAAGCCATAATCATCACAATTATGACAAATCACAGCTTGAACTATCTTGCTTTGCATGGAATGAGTCTATCTCATATATTAGTTTCACCTTTTAAGTTGCATTACTGAAATAAATGAACTTTTGCATGATATTCTAATTTTTTGAGTTTCACCCGTATAGAGAAGAAGAAAAAATCTGGACAGTAATTTGTCTGTTCTCTTTCCTTTCCTTTCCTTTCCTTTCCTTTCCTTTCCTTAGCTAAAGCAATCTTTTCAATTGCTATAAGAATAACTGAGCATGTTAAAGACTCTATACAGGGTTCATGGACATGGAGGAAGAAACTGATTGAGAAAAGTCTCTAGATTTTTCTTTTCTGAACAGGAATAGAGAGATGCTTGTGGCTAGTTGAGTAATGCCTCCATCTCTTTTGATGAGTACATCATCAAGCAGTAACTTGCTAGTGGGAAAGGTTCGTCTTTACATATTAAATACCAGAGACAAAATGTCTATACCTTTTTATATCACATTCATATAACCATTTTTAATATGGACTTGTTTGCAACTGTACTTGCAAGTTTTCAAAGCTTGTTGGGTTTTTATTTATGTCCACATTATATTTTATAATCTGCTTGTGGTCAGCTTCTAAAATATACCAAGGATTCTAACCATAGCCGATACATTCCCTCTGAGTGGCCATTGGTTACGCTTGGATTTTTATCCCACTCCATTTTCAGTATGGAGGCTTCAAAGGTGGCCAGGTCTACTACATCCAGCTCAAAAGATACTTTCTCAATGGAGTGCTTTCATGACTTTTTTCTTCACCAATATTTAATGATCTGACAAATTCAGGTGGTGCATAAAAACAGAATAACAGGGAGGAAAGGGACCTTGGAGGTCTTCTAGTCCAATCCCCTGCTTAAACAGAAAATCCTATACCATTTTAGACAAACGATTGTTCAATCTCTTCTTAAAAACCTCCAGTGTTGGAGCACCCACAATTTCTGAAGGCAAGTCATTCCACTGATTAATTGTTTTACTAGGAATTTTTTTCTTATTTCTAGGTTGGTTCTCTTCTTGATCACTTTCCATCCATTGCTTCTTGTCCTGCTTTCGGGTGCTTTGATGAATAGGTTGACCCTCTCTTCTTTGTAGCAGCCCCTTAGACCCAGTGTCTTGTTCTTAAAACAATAATACTGGCCTTCAAAAATGTAGTCAATTAGGAACAGAAATGAATAAACCTCAAGGCAAACCATGGTAAAAGTAAGAAGGAAATTGGTTCTGTTTCTTTTGGGCCTTATTTTGCAGACAGAAGGTTGATGTTTTGCAGGCATATTGATGTTCATTCTCAAAGGACAATAAATACCTATGTCATTTATGATGCCACACTGTATACATAAAGTTGCCTTATATGGAGTCAGATCACTACTACAACTGACTTTGACTTGCTCTATTTGGCTGTCTCCAAATTTGAATAAAAATTCCTGGAAATTCCACCCAGAAATTAGAACATATTTAAGATTGAAAAAACCTGATCTAAACCTACTTAGCACTGTCTACTAAAATGTGCAACAACTTTCCAGTCTAGCTATCTGATTATCATCTAGGTTCTTACCTATTAAACTATAATGTGGATTGGGGATTTATGTCTCTGACTTAGCATTCATAATAACATAATAAACTGCATTCTCCAAGCTAACTGAAAAATCACATTCATTGCTATAATAAAGAATAGCTCAGTTCATACATGACTGAGTTTGCACTACAGTCTCATGCCATTTTCATCTGGGATAAAGAAGAAAGAAAACTACACTGCATGACAATATCTGTGACCTTTTTGGGGGGAAAGAAGTGTAGTTTCATTAAAGTGTTGGATTTCTCAGCATCTGAGTTCAACCTGAAGTGGAATAATTAAAATTTGCTATCAAGCTGTTATTAGTTGTATTTAAACATTGTGCTGTATCACCCATTGTCTACTGATCACAATGCCTGGCTGGGTTCACATAAGTAATTAAGCCTCAGCAAGCCAACCACATCTTCTCTTAGTGACACAATTGAACTAGGTAGTGGACTGGGTAGTCTTATTATTCAGTTTGAGCCTTGAAATATTTGAAATAAATAAATTTTCCCATCAAAAATCCCCTCTCTGTGAAAATGTTCTTTCTTGTGGGAACTATTCCTTGCAATAAATGAGGGATAAGTGTATTTACATTTGGATGTATGCCTAAAACCAATATTCTGAAAGGGTTTACCACCTGCTATACAAAGGATTAGATCTCATCCCTCTGAATCATAGCTCATACCTGTGTCAGAAAGGAACATGTAATTTTTCTCACTCATTTTGTTTGTCTCAGCCTTCTTGCTCTAGCATTCACCAAGCCCCAGATCAAGCTTGTTGAAACTTGGAAAAAAAATAATTACAGGACAGGCGAGGATGTCAAGGCTTCTGCATTCCTTCCCACTGAGCCGCACCCATGTCAAGTTGTTCTCTCAAAAATTCGGTAATTACTCAACAAGCTGTGTGGTAGCTTTCCACTCCTTTAAGAGAACATATCTCTGTGTATGAAAATACACCAACTCCATTGCCCCATAGTCCTCCATGCCACATGGAAGGGCACCCTGTGCCTTGTATCTGGGATCTCCACAATAGTCTCCAAGTAGCGTCTTATGGGCAAGTAAAGGTATCTGGAGTCACTCCTTACTCAACAGGTACTCCTTGTGGGAAACACAAGAAAAAGAATCTAAGAAGAAAGAAATTATAGTCTGGAGCAATGCAGCTGTCAAGGTAAAAACCAAAAACAGTCAACTCCAAAGAGTAAGTTACATGATAACACAATCAAGAAGTAATTAAAAGTTCAGAGGTGGGCATAAAGGGACCTCCAGAAACTGTGGGACTATAACACTTTATATTTCTCACAGTTAGCTATCCTGTTAGGATTTCTGGGAGTAAACATTCTACAATCTCTGAATGCCTCCCCCCCCCCCACAATGTTCCATCCCAGATGTAATTCCCAGAGAGACTGAGAAAAATTCAGACCTCCAAACTGGATCAAAGAGACTTTCCCAGCTCTGAACCACTTTGCTCGGAGTGACTGATATGTCCCCAGTTGCATTCAGTTCAAGATGCTCATCAACCATTGCATGTTATCATGCAGAAACCCTCAAACAGAATAAAAAGGCAGCTAGGGAGAAAATTATAGGGAAACAAGGTTGATATTTATTGTCTGAAGATTTGTGGGGACTAGAAGAACAAAGGTTACCAGGAAAGAATCAGCGATTTCTGCAAAAGAGATCACTGTTCTTTTGAAGTTCTTTGAAAATATTTTATAAAGGCTTGGCCTTATATACCTTGAATTCCAAAATTTCAACTGAGCTCATATCAGTCATTCTTTCTTTAAATAACCCTGTTTTTCTCCTGACAGCAAAGGAGAATCATAAATGATTAAAGCAGTCCTTCCTTCCACTATGCCTGCACCTGTCAATGCCCCCTTAAGGAAGACACAATTTTCCTGGACTTACATACCAGCTGTCCACTACAATATTTATATGAAATAGAAAAGATGACAGCTGAGCAAGTATAAAAGCCACATCCAAAGCACCTTTTCCATTTTTGGCCAAATAGCTCCATATCCCTATAATCAACCTTTCATATATCTCAAATTGGTGATAACGACCCATAACTATGGTTGTATTGGCATAATGTTCTAAGCACCCAAATTGCCTTGCCAACTGTTACTCCTCTTTTGTAGAGCAAAAAGGCTTGGATTGCAATGTGTCAAAAGCACTATTGGACACAGAGATATAAGCAAAACAGAAGTAAATCTATCAGCTGGAAATTAGTTAGGTATAATTTGTCATGCTTTCTACTTTATAGTAAACCTAAGACAAAGCTGAAAAATATATTGCAGCCCATATTTTCTGGTACTTTGATCTCAACAATTCCGCTACCTGCTGGGAGATATAGTCCAGCAATATCTGATAGGCCACAAAATTTCTCAGCCCTGTACCGAGATGACCTATTGATTCATTGCAGAAAAGATCAAATGCCCTCAAAGTTCAACCCTGGTGCAATATAACTAGGATGTAATTCGCAATTCGCAATTTAATGGGTTTATATGCCGCCCAATCCCGGGGGACTCAGGGCGGCTTACAAAT
Organism: Thamnophis elegans; assembly: GCF_009769535.1. Taxonomy (NCBI): domain Eukaryota; kingdom Metazoa; phylum Chordata; class Lepidosauria; order Squamata; family Natricidae; genus Thamnophis; species Thamnophis elegans. Next base: position 97,990,056 of record NC_045558.1, read on the forward strand.
ATGAATGAAATAAATAACACACAGGGGAGAATACAAACAGTACAAACAGTATTAAAAACACAACATACATCCGGTTTAATTGGGGGTTGAACCTGATTTGAATCAGCAACCCCAGGCCTGCCGGAACAGCCAGGTTTTGGTGGCTCTTTGGAAGGCCGCAAGGGTGGGAAGGGTCTGGATCTCTGTTGGTAGCTCATTCCACAGAGCCAGAGCAGCTACAGAAAAGGCTCTCCCCCAAGTGGTTGCCAGTCGGCATTGTCCGGCCAATGGCACCCAGAGGAGGCCTAACCTGTGAGTTCTTATCGGACATTGGGAGGTGTGTAGCAGGAGTATGTACCCCATACTGTTGAAATAACAGAAGAAAAGATTCATGCAAAGAACCTGCTGAGAAAATAGAACTAAGCACAGACCAGTATTAGTCAACTAATCATTATTTTACCCCAAAATAGACATGATTTAAAAGAGAAATGAACCTTAACTACAAGACAGAATGGAGCTCAAATCACTGTTGTATATGCTTAACAAGAGCTCTTTGGTATAGGGCTATTGATGTCATGCTTGGACCTTTGGCCATGAGTTACTAGCCTCTACATGGCTCATACTGTCAACCTAAAAACTTGGCAGCAACCCTGAGAAATGTCTTCATTTCAATGGAGCTGAATGCCATGCACATAGAAGATCTCCCCAACATCTTCTGACACTTACTATATGCCCCTTCTCAAGTAGATACATTTTGGTCCATACCATTCATACACCTACAGACCCTTCAGTTCTTTGCCTTGTACATAAATCCATTACTAGATGTGGGTATTTAAACTATAGATTAATTAGGTTCAGTACCTAGCTATTTCCAGGAGGAGAAGATGCAATGGTGACTTGTATGCCAGGCAAAAAGATAAGAGATTTTTAGAAAGCTGAAGGCCCTTTACATTGATTGTCAAGAACTTCATTGCCCTACTTTATATTCTGCAAGTGTGCTGAAATTATAACTTCCCAAGTAGCTTAAGTGTGGGGGAAGTAGTCTAAGCATCTTAGGTCATTCCTGGAATATCAGGGCAAAACCTGGTGAGAAATGAAACAGGGCAGTTTGGCTAGAGAGTTGTAGAAACAATGCAATCAATTTTTTCTTTTTTGCAATCCATAATGTTGCAGAGATACACGTTCTCCATGTTCTTGCTACTTTTCTGCTCTAACCTCTATTAGGATTGGCATTTAAGGTGCACTTTGTGCTATGTGCACAATTACCTTGGCTATGGGTTTATCTGATGATGGCAGCTACACCTGAGGAGCTGCTTATCATTTACAGCCTTATGTAGCACTGCTTTAAAGCATTATGGGAAGTTTCCATGGCAGACAGTTTCCAGATCAAACAGCTATTGCAAGAGGCCCAAACCTAGTAGGATCTTGGACTCCAAGATCAGGCATATCTTTAGCTGGTTCCAGATAAAATATTTCTCACATTTTAACAAAGTAGACCACAGTTAGACTATCTGTTGACCTAAATAGTCACCCACAGCTCAGGCTCTTCTTACAAAAATGCCTGCGCTGCAAGTTGCTTCCTTATATGGTTAAAATCATGGTTCATTCTCTAAAGGGTGCGGCACATCACTCAGGTTTATACAATATCGCTTTCCATCTGTCTAATCACCTTGGCAAGACCTGAAAGAGAAGGAACACCCTGGGCAGGGCTCTGGAATCCTCTTCCAGAGAAAGCACCCAACTCTTCCCATTAATCAGTGACTAAGCTGGGGCATTGCTGCAAAAACCAACATGTCAGCTAAACCTAGAGACTACCTCTTTGCCAGAAATGTGCCATCATTAAAATTCATTGTCCATCTTTGGGAACATGACCGTCTACTTTGGAAATCAATAAATGAGGAACCATGGTGGTCAGGAATGGTTTGACTGGCAATTCTTCCCTAATGCTGGAACATGTTGTCCCTGCTTATAGAAAACAAGCATGTTGGAAAGAAAGTTAAGTTATGCCTTTCTCTTGTGGAAGGATGATTTCTGGTACATACATTTCTATTTTTAAAAAAATATGAAATTGCAATCAGGTTGCAATTTTATTTTCCTGAATTCTGAAATGATGCAGCAGAAATATAAGTTTACTTCTACAGTGAAAACTAGCGGCCTATCCTGTATTTCCTAAAGCATCAGCATCTTTCAGATCCATGTATTTCTTTTCTTAGAAAGTAGTAGACAACATCGACAAAACAATATATCAATCAAAGGGTTTTTTTTTCTTTTCCTTTCTTCCTTCTTTTCTTCCCAGCTTCCTTTTATATTGTTGTTAATTCTCAACAGGCTCTTGATATTTTACTCTTTGTAATTTGCCTGATATTTTACTCTTTGTAATTTGCACTTTAAAGAAAATAGATGCTTAAATTCCCCAGAAAGTTATTTCCTTTTCTAAATCCTCCAAACTGAAATAAAAAAAAGATCACTCCACTTCCTCTGGATGTTAACTATCTTGTAAATGTTGCATGCAGAATCCTTTGTCCAGTAATGGTATCCTCTTATCTTCACTACCGGTTCGGTAGCAGGAACGCATATGCAGAATCTCCTTGATGAAATCTGAGTGGGTGGGCAGATCCTAGTGCCACTGCCACTACCGGTTCAGCCGAACCAGTGCGAACCGGCAAAATACCACCTCTGCCTTTGCCACAACTGGAGGTCTTCTATGACTCTGCAGTGCAATGAGCAACTCTATAAAATCAGGCCCATTCCTAATAATCTACTGGGTTTAGATAATGGGACTAGCAATTAGTTTAAAGAATGGTCATGTCTCTGCACAGGTCAACCTCATTACATTACAGTGTGATCTAAGTTGCTCTGCATTAGAGATGGAGATGAAATATCTTTGATGGCAGATTAATCAGATTGACTTCATTTGTATTTCCTCAACTAAAACATGAACTGGAATGGAATTTTCAGCAATGTTGTCTGGGAGTGGGAAGCACAAAAAGGTACATATTAAGGTTAATTGCATAAAAAGGCCAGGAAAGGTATTGGTTCCTATATATACATAAAAAAATCTATGTACAATACTGAATACAATGTTTCTTGCAAACCTAATAGAAATTGCAAACTGCCAAGGAAGTAGGAATCAAGTTTTAAAGACTTGAAATCTTATAGAAAGTTAAAGATGCATCCAAGCTGACTACCCAAATATTGCCTTGGCACAATGTTTTGTTTCTATTCTCCACAAACCTGAGTTGGAGATATTTAAACCACAGATATCACCTTCATCTATTAACCTTTAACAGAATTTGCACTTTCATTCTTCACATCTGAAGAGGGGAAAATATTTATTTCTTTATCGCTAAATTTATACCTGGGCTTTTCCCTGGAAATTCAAACACACATACGTGGGAACTCTCCTCATTTTCCCTCCATCCAAGAATACTGGGTGTAGGAAAGGATGGAGTGGCTGGCCCAAAGATACTTTGCAGATTCTGTGATTGAGTAGAAGCGCCTTCAGTCCATGGGTGGGCTTCTATGGGCTCACCTGGATTCGGGAGAACCAATAGCTAATGGTTTGGCCAGTTTGAAGAACCTCCAAATGCCATTCCCAGCTGGCCCCTTCCACCCCACCCCACTCTGCCCTCCCAGGAGCATCTCTTATTTTGGATGCAAGATAAGTGCAGGGCCCACACAGAGGCTCAAGGAGGGAGGGAAATGGACCTCCCATTTCCAGCCTCCGGAGGGCCTCCAGAGCCTGGGGGAAGCAGTTTTTGTCCTACCAGAGGCTCAAGGAAAGCCTTCGGAGCCTGGGGAAGGCAAAAATGTCCTACCCCTACTGTGGTACAGGAAGTCACCATGGCCACGCTGACCATGGCCACTTCCACCCAGCAACCGGGCAGAGAACCTATTGCTGAAATTTGCTGAAAACCTGTTTCAGTCCAATTTCCAAGCTCCCAATTGAAAGTACTAACTAACTGGTTCTTTGTTACCCTGTTTCCCCGAAAACAAGACCTCCCCAAAAATATTGCAACACAGCAACAGCCATGAGGTGACCACGCTCACCGCCTCCTGCAACTCAAAAATAATAAGACCTCCCCGAAAATAAGGTCAAGTGCTTATTTCAGGGGTCAAAAGAAAACAATGCCCTGTCTTATTTTGGGGAAAACATGGTAGATGTGACCAGTACACATCTATTCTTCTTGTCAAGTACAGGCCACCAGGTTCATTGAGAAAATAGATGAGCTTCACTGCAGTACACAAGATCAGTTGCATGGGCCTATTAGCCCTGGTGATCTTGAATATATAAAACTCTGGTGGGATTCCAGGTAAGTTACTTTTGCAGCTACCTATACTTTAGTTCAAATGAAGTGGATACTTTAAACAGCTGTTTCTGGCACCATGAAATGTGAAATGTCAACAAATGGTTCATTACCAACAGTTTAGAGGATTTTCCCTGTCTATGGTGCCAAACTAACTTGGGATACTGAGCCTCTTGGCATGGTGCTAGAAGGGAGTTATCTACCATTCCAAGCAACACACTCTTTTGAACAGTCCTCTATTGGGAAGAAGAACAATGCTAAAAAAAAAAGCCTGCTTAGAACAAGAGCTTACATTTTAGCCAGAACCAGTTTGCTGCCAAGGCTGAAGAACAAGGTGATATCCTGCCTTCCTATTCATGTACATAAGCCAACCAGTCTGCAACCTATCCTTATCTGTAGTGGGTTGGGAGAATAAGCTTTGGAGACAGAAGGAAGAACCAGAGTCTAGACAATGGTCAGACACAAAAAAGAAAAAAAAACCTGAGTCTGGGGCAGGAATGTAACACAAGTAAAGAGCTCAGACAAGACCCTCCCTAGTTCTCATCAAGGTAAAGTTGGGGGGGGAGGCAAGAAACACATTCAGACCTGCAAGATTCTGTTACGATAGCTTTACACTAAAAGTAGTATTGACCTATATGACATTGGATTCCTACTACCAGCAACTTGATGGGCTGATAGTTGGTGACATACTAGCATTATCCAAATCCTTTGCCAAAACAAGATAATTTAGGGGAGACGGGGCAAATCATGTGGCACAAACCAAACTCTCTTCTAAAACATTGCCCCTGTCTTCCCCCATCTGCCCTCCTGGCAGCTATTCCCATTATACCTAATGGTAGGACTGCCCCAGGTCTAAAGGAAAGGAAATGTTCTTTTTTCCTTGGTCTGCTCCCTTTGTACAACTTATAGCCATTGTGGACAAGGGGCCCAGGGGAGATAAAAGCAGTGGGGCTACCTCTTGACCTTATAAACAAGAAGGAGCCTGTTCCTCCAAAGGCTTTGTCTCTTTGTTCTTTGTCTCCAGTGAGATATTTCACTGACAAAGCAGAATCCAGGGTGTGTCTCAGTCTGCAGCTTTGGTTCCAACCCTCACCAGTTCCTGCAGGGCTTGGCAAAGAGGGTGGAAAACAGGGAGAGCGAGAAACTGATTCTGCTCCCACCCACAGTGCTTAGGCGCCCTCGGGGCTAAACAGCAGCAGCTTTTCAAACATAGACTTTGGGCGAGTTGTGTGCAAACAGCAACCGTGCCCAACGCCCAGAGGAACCTTGCCACACCCCGACCTTTTCTTAAGGGCCCTTTCAAAGGGTTTAATCCACTGGAAACCTGTCAAGGAGGCTCCATTACCTGTTTCCCTCCTGCATTTTCTGTGCACAGCACTTGAATTTTGCAAAACAACAGCTCCATAGGGCAGTTATAATGAGGGTCGGGAAGATGGCAGAATTCACTAAACCAGAATCAGAGGACTGTGTTTTCTATCATTTAAAGTTTGGTTACTTTCAGGATAGCTTTGTTCAATCATTAGAACAACATATCCCTATAATTAGCAATTTTAATAGCATTATTCAATAATTATATAGCAGTATAGACTTTGGGTCATATTAAACTTGTTGACAGGAGACCTCTTTGTATTATACTGTATGTTATAGTAAAGGTCTCCAAAGATCTTCTGAAAGGCATCTTCCTAGGGTTTTTTTTAACGTGCATAGCAGAATCCATGGCTCATTCTGCTAGGATAGCCCAGGATTTTTGCCCTAAAGTTGGCTAGCCTAATAGTACTGCTGCTCAGCCGATCAAAATACCAAGGGATATGCAGTACACCAGAATAAAATAGTACATTTCTCACCATTTTCATGTTCTTTCATTGGCCTAGATTGAACAACATGAAAAACAAATCCAGGTTCATGGAGCCCAATTGCTGTACTCATTTATGTGCAAATGAACTATTTGATTGCTTGATTCATGCAACATGCTGAACATTGGCTGGGTTCCTACAAGTCAATGACCCACAAATTACTAACTGCATTTTAGCTTCATCTAGGATGTGACATGTTAGCGGGCGACTAAAACATGGCTGATATTGTCTGGCCTCGGAACATTAGCAGGGTTGTTTGCAGTTAGTACTTGGATGGGATATACCAAAAATGCCAGGATTTGGGCTATATTAGGACCCCCAAAAATACCCAGAGGAAGGCAGTGGCAAAGTATTTTTGAACTAATGCCCAGAAAAATGCATGCACATATGCTGTTGCCAGAACATAGATAACAGAGTTGGAAGAGACCTTGGAGGTCTTCTAGTCCAATTATCTGCTGGAGCCAGAAACCCTTACCATATTCCAGACAAATGACTATTCAATCTCTTCTGGAAAACCTCCAGGAGGGAGCACCCACATTTTCTAGAGGCAAGCCATTCCACCAATTATTTGTTCTCACTACCAGGAAATTGATCCTTAATTCTAGGTTTGGTTTTCTTTAACAATCTTCCACCAATTACTTCTTGTTCTGCCTTCAGGTGCTTTGGAGAATAGGTTGACTTCCTCTTCTCTATAAATCTCTCAAGTATTGGAATATTGCTGTCATATCATCCCTAGTCCTTCTCTTTGTTAGACTAGAGATACCTAATTCCCACAACCACTATTTGGTTTAGTCTCCAGGCCTCTTATCATCTTTGTTGCTCTTCTCTTCATTCTTTCTAGAGTCTCAGCATCTTTTTTGTATTGTGGTGACCACAGAAGGGCACAGTATCCATGTGTGGCCTCACTAGCACAGTATAAGTGGTACCATCATTTCACATGATCTTGACACTATCCCTCTGTTTATGCAGCCTAGGAATGCATTGGTTTTTTTGGCAACTGCAGCACACTGTTGGGCTCATACTTAAGTAGTTGTCTACAGGGCACCTAGATCCTTCTCATAATCACTACTGTTGAGTCAGGTACCATCTATTCTACATCTGTGTGCTTGATTTTTATTATCTAGATACCTTGTCTACCTTGCTTTTTTTTAAAAAAAATAGTAAATTGTCTTTTGTTCAAAAGGACCCAGTGTGGAAGTCTCTCAAGATTCTTATGAATCTTGAGTCTATCTCTAAAATGTTGGCTATTTGTCCCTAACTTAATGTAGCCTGCAAATATGATGAGTTTCAAGTTGTTCGCGAGCTGCACTGGCTACCCATTAGTCTCCGAATCCGCTTCAAGGTGCTGGTCGCTACCTATAAAGCCCTACATGGCATCGGACCTGGGTACCTGAAAGACTGCCTCCTGCCGATTACCTCCCTCAGACCGATAAGATCTCACAGGTTAGGTCTCCTCCGGATTCCATCTGCCAGCCAATGTCGGCTGGCGACTCCCCGGGGGAGAGCCTTCTCTGTTGCAACTCCGGCCCTTTGGAATGACCTCCCCATGGAGATCCGGACCCTTACTACCCTCCTGGCCTTCCGCAAAGCCACCAAGTCCTGGCTGCTCCAGCAGGCCGGGGGGCTTGTGAAACACCCAGCCCCACAGAAATTGTGAATGTTGTGCCTTTTTTTAAAGTGTTGTCTTGTCTATTTATCCCCTTTCCCTTGTCTGTTGTGAGCCGCCCGGAGTCCTCCGGGAGTGGGCGGCATACAAGACAAATAAAATGGAAAAAAAATGAAATGAAATGTTTCCCTTCTACTCCCTCATCTAAACCATTTATGAAGATGTTGAAGAGTACTAGGCCTAAGACGGAATGTTGAGGAATCCTTTTAGAAGTTTGTGCAAAGTCAATCTATGTTTAGTTTTCCCCAACTTCATCTCTTCCAAATGTGTAGAACTTCATCACACCGAACAGCATATTCAGTTTATGGAGTTAAAAACAAATGCAATACAGGGCTTCAGGTCAGTATATGTTCATACAGATTGCATTCAGACTGCCATTCACTTTGCATTCTGCCACATTGGGGATCTCATTACCAGCCAGTGAGGTGGGTAAGATGTTGGGTGAAAGCAGATAGATGGGTTGAATATCACAAGAATCTACTTGAGATAAATTAGATTCTGTGAATGTTGCCAAATTTTTCTGAGCCTGTTTCTATCTGGTCTCAGTGGATAATATGGAGAACTAACAATTGTAATCGGGAAAAGAAAGTAGAAGACAATGACCACAGCAAAAACTAAGGAAATGTCAATTTAAATACATTACAGTACTAAACTGCATTGTGTACTTAAGTGATTCATGAATATCTTTTTATTCACTTTTATGTATATTGGTCTGGCAGTATTTAATGTTGGTTTACTTCAATGTCTTCAAGCCATTTTGAAACCATCAATAAACTGTAATATATCAAAGTTTGGGAGAAATAAATGATAGGCAAGTTCTGCATTGTTCTCTAAATAGATTCCATGCTAGAACAAAACTAGGATGAAGCCCTTACCCTTTTGCTGTTAAGCTAGGTTTCAGTGAGCATGCATAATTTTATGGGGAAACATTTAACTATGCACACTCCCAACAGGAATATTCAAACATGCAAAAATCCATCCAGAATGAAGTAGTACTGTACTTTGTGTGTTGTAAAACATTTTATCTCAGTGTGTAGATCTGCAACCTTAATATGTATTTAGAAATATATTCTGCAATGTGCTGACAATAAAGCAAACTGTCAATGCAAATATTAATTTGCAAGGTTGTTCCTTTCTGCCTAGGAGTTGCAGCTTGGGGTCCCACACCCATTACCCAGGTTCCCTGTCCATGTTCAATTGCAAAAGGAAATCCTGGCAAGCAGGAACAAGCCTGTCTTTGGAATGCCCTCAGCAATTCCCTTTTTTCTGGGTTGGGTTTCTGATGCCAAAATTTAGTCTCAGAAGCACAAACTGTCAATTATACCTTGCACTGGAGATGAAAAGCTTTCACTGTGGTTGATCTGATATACAGATGTTATGCTTTCCTTATGTACCCCCATTTCCCTGAAAATAAGACCTCCCGGATAATAAGCCCAATCGGGCTTTGAGCTCATGCTGTAAAATAAGCCCTCCCCTGAAAATAAGCCCTCCCTTGAAAATAAGCCCTCCCCTAAATATTTAAATGCATATGCAGCTGGTTCCCACCATTTCCTGGAGGAAAAGAGGAGAACATGCCCCATGCGCCCCAAATGCATCTGCCATCCACATGGAATGGCCTCATGGAGTCCTCTCCTCCAAATCCTAGCTATCGTGCCCCTTCTCTTAGTGGAGGTAAGAAAAAGAGCTGCAGGCCCAGTGACTCTAGGGCTGGCAAGAGTACGCCAGAAACAGAGACAGAATTTCCAGCTCTCTCTAGATCAGCTGATCCACGGGCCAAGTTAAGAGGCCTGCGGCACCTCAAAAATAATAAGACCTCCCTGAAAATAAGGCCAAATGCTTATTTTGGGGGTCAAAACAAAAAAAAAGACCCAATCTTATTTTTGAGGAAACAAGGTATTTAGCAAAGGCACTCATGAGAACTTCCCTTTCATTCTTGACCAGTGAAGACCTGTGTAGAAAATACCACCATTTTTTTAATGAGACCTCCTCCATCCTTCCACACATAGACACATACTTTAGGGTTAAAGATTTCTTGCATCTACAACCAGTTCAGGGATCATAGCAGAAATAACCACAGATAGTCCTCAACATACAACCATAAATGAACCTGCCCCTTATAGTCATATCCCACAAACCAAGACTGAGCCAATTTTACAACCTATTTTGCAGCAGTCATTAAGCAAATGAGATCATTAAGGGAACTAATTGTAAGTCAAGGGCAATCTGTATTTGCAAATATCACAAAATCAGCACAAGGACCTCTGTTTCCAACAGCATCTTTTTACTGGGGTTTCACAAAGGTTGAGAAAAAGGTGGGGGTTCCTCCCACTTCACTGGATTACATTTATAGAGTGAACTACAGTGCTGGACTGAAGTAGAAATCACAACTCAGTGAGATGTACTCTGTGTACGGAAACTGCAGCTGCTATGGAAAGGTGCAATCCCTTATCTGAGGTAGTAGGATAAAGAACTGGCATTGTCTTGGTTCATTGGGGTTTTTCCCCCTTATGGGAGAAGTGCAAGCTAGTACAATTATCTGTTCAGGCAAAGAGGGGTTCAGCACTTTCAAGGTTGAGTCTGAAGTCCCACATATTCAGAAATATGGTTTGAGTGCTGAATTGGAGGGGTTTCCCCCGCCCAAACAGGCTACATTCCCAGGTACCTCCATTGCTGGGAATAATTGTGCTTATTTGATTTCACCGATGCAGAAGGATGGTGATTTCCAGAATGTTGGGCATCCATTTTAAATGATTAGGGATGAAACAAATAATCTTTTCATATATTTTTTCTGTCTGATTTTAATTTTATGATTCAAGTCAATGTTTGATGCCTGGAGACTTCCTGGACAAGTCCCTGCAATTTTCTTTGCAAAATTTTCAGAAGTGGTTTGCCATTGCCTGCTTTCTAGGCCTGAAAGAGAGTGTCTGGCTCAAGATTACTCAGCTGGATTGGTGTCTATGATAAGATTCACAGTCTCCTGGTTTCTCACCTCATACCCTAAACCATTATGTTTAACTGGCCCTCCACATGTTTATGATGTTATGTTTATCATCAGGAAATTTGTTTCCTTTATCCTCAAATCTTTGGTGGATTGGAAGTCATAAGGTGATCACCAAAGTTATGGCTTTCATATAAGATGGGCATTCTCCGTTTGCCTTGTATCATCTTTGTACTTTTTAACTTCTTCTCCCTAATTTCTTAGAGCCAAAACAGTAGATATTTAGAACTGGGGGCCATTCTGTCAAGATATTCTGAAATAGGGTTCTCCAACCTTGGCAACTTTAAGACTTGTGGACTTTAACTTCCAAAGTTCCTCAGCCAGCTCTGGAAGATGCACTCATGAAGGACAATTGGTTGGAAGAGTACGTCCCTCCCAGACACATATGTATTGTTCCAGAGTCAGTTCTGTCCTTTCTGATGCCACGATAAGCAGCTGAGCGCATTTATTTCCAGTTCAGTTACAGCACAACCAAGATCTTGCAAGCCTGATTTTTTTTATCCAAACATTGTAGTTCCACAGAACTTAGAAATAGACCATTTTCTTGCCTCCCGGGAATCTTATTTCACTTCTAAATTGAGATATAGCCAAAGAGGAATGCTAACAAGGCATTCGCATTTCACTATTCTTTTAAACTGTGGGGGTGAAAGTATCAAGGTAAATTTCCCTCATTTTAGCAATGATGATGGCCATAATGATGAGCCTGATAACCACAAATAATGAAAGAACAACAGAGATTTAGATGGGACAGTTGCCACTCTTTAATGCTCTTTCACTGGTGAGCTGGAGGATTCATATGCAATTCCCATATTTTCAAGACTGGGTACTGGGAGAAACATTGTTGGTTTGTTTGAAAGTGTTCCTCCGAATTTGGGTCATGAAAAAGGTGCAATATGGGAAATGACTATGGATTTACTTGAAAAAGGATTCCATCATGTTTAAGGGAGATTACACCCAGGTAGGTATTAATGGGATTCATGAAATTTGTGCTTTCATGGTTCTTGCAGATAAGCTATTCCTCTGTAAGCCACTAACCTCTCCCTTGCTCCTTTGTGGTTATGGCTGGACTTAGAGGTTATGCTGTTCTGACAAAAGACAAACCTCTTGACTAAGATTAATAAAAAATGAAAGAGACACCTACAATTTATCCTTGCTTCCTAATACAATTAACATACCATACAAGATTTCTTTTTCTCTGTCAAAAATTAAAATAGCATTAGGGCATCTAAAAATTTCCAAAGTCAATGAATTCTTATCTCCTGGTCATCTCAGATTACACATACAGTGAGCTGGTGTAATGATTAAGGTGCTGGCCTAAAAACCAGGAGCCTGTGAATTCTAGTCCTATCTTAGACATGAAAGCTGGCTGGCTGATTTTTGGCTAGTCATTTTCTCTCAGTGCAACCCATTTCACAGGATTTTGTTGTGGGAAACAGTTATAGAACTTGTTATAGTTATAAGTTATAGAAGCAACATAACAATGTAACAAAATATTTTCTACCAGCATCAATGTGATAAATATTAATTGGCTTCTTGTAAGACAAAAAATATCATAAAATGTTTATGAATGGAAAGGGATAACCATGTTCTTATTTAATTACAAGATGGCCAAGCTGTCTGTTCAAATGTCTGATTAATTGTAATAATCTTTCCATAGTCTGCAGCCTCTCTGCCTTCTCATCGTCCCTTTGACTCACAAGGAAAATACTATGAAGGAATGTCTAAAATTTAGCTTTTCAAATTACAAACATGGGCAATCAAAGAGACTCCAACATTAATAGAAAGATGTGCAGCTATAACCATCACACCTGCAAGATTCCTATTGCCTTCTCCAACAATTAAATAAACTCAAGAACATCACCACGGAAAATTCCAAAGAAATTATCAAAGCACTGGGAATAAAATAAAATAAAAAACATGCCTTTTGAGCATATGAAAACATTTCTAAGAAATTGCCAGGCAGATTCATAAAAATCCTAATTCTGCAACAGTTAGAGAGGGGCCTAGAAACAGAAATCTTAAATGTGTAAATCCTCTTTCTCAATATCCCCAGTAAGGAGATACAAAATTCTAGAGAGACCTCACTTTATTTATTTATTTTTTTCTGTCAGGACCCCCAGATTGAATTGCAAATGGATAACAGTAAGTAATAATACCCTGTTTCCCCAAAAATAAGACCTCCCTGGATAATAAGCCCAATCAAGCTTTTGAGCGCATGCGCTAAAATAAGCCCTCCCCAAAAAATAAGCCCTCCAAAAATATTGCAACACAGCAGCAACCATGAGGAGACCACGCTCACCACCTCCTGTACCTCAAAAATAATAAGACCTCCCCAAAAATAAGGCCAAGTACTTATTTCAGGAGTCAACAGAAAATAAGACCCTGTCTTATATTCGGGGAAACACAGTAATAATGATAATGGTTGAAGAAACTAGGTAATAATTGTTTCTGAATCAGAGCAGACTTTAGTCTAATCTGGCCCTGATTAACTCACTTCATGTGTTATGACAGTAGTTTGTTAAATATATTCTTAACTCTGTTGCTCCCCTAACTGGAGAACAGTGCAAAATGTAGCTTAGGTCATTTCTCCTAATGTATAGGCTGCACTGCCACCTGGTGATGTTGCACGGGATGATTTTCAGCCAGACAACACATATTTTCAGTAGGAACAGGCTATATCAAATTGCAACCAAAATGGCTACGGTGGTTCTGTTTCTTGTTCTCGCATTACATGTACTAACTTAGCAATTGATGTGAACCATTTCTAATTTTCCCTTCTGAGATCAGATTCTATTTCATTTTTTGAGAAAAAATAAAAATCCCTGAATACCCTTGCATATGATTATGGTCTTCAAGAATAATTGCCTAGATTTAAGGCTACAAATAAATCCACAGAAAACTGTACAAGTGCAAGGGTTAATTTTAACAATTTAAATTATCCTTTCTGATATTTAAAGCGTCAGCATTTAAGTACCAACGATGATCTGATAATACAGCCTCTACCGCCATCTTGTGGCTGGAAGTGGTTAGACGTAAGCAAGTTTATATCAGTTGATTTGCTCAGTTTAAGACAACTACATCTGACTCTACCTCAAACCTAATTTGACAGTAAAACACATTCAACATTCAATGCCTTCCTGGAAGTGTTCATTGCACAATCAAAAAATTGTTTTCATAATTTTGGGCTTTACAAGTATAAAAGGTGGATAGATATATGGAAAATACCAAGTCAGACCATCTATCCAGTCTAATATCATGTATTATGTTGTTTTTTAACCTCATGCCCTCCATATATAGTGAAAACACAATTCCCAGAATTACCAGCAAGCAGCTGTAATTCAATTGCAATAGGTAGTAGCCATTTGAAAAGTCTGGTGTAGTCAGAATGCAGTGACTCGCTTACCATGAGGCAATCCTCATGGCAATATTTCCTGTCACCTACAAACTGAGACCCTTTTAGCCAAGGATTAAAGCTGGGATCTTCGGCATGCAAAGATGCACCTAACTCCTGAGCTACAGACCTCCCAAATAAATGCACAGTGGCAATCTACATAGAGTCAATGGATTAAAATACCAATTGTCAGCACTTCTTCATTGAGTAATTAGGAAAGAAAACCATGAGACTCCATTGATAGAAATCAAGTGTACTTTTACTAATTATAAATGATCAGAAGCGTAGCAAAGCGAAGACTGATTATTTAGACACGAAAGCGAGTGATATATAGAATAACCCATTCCCCACTCCTTGGCATCCCAGTTGCAGTCCAATCATAATTCTCCCAAGTGTCAGGTGTGAGATAATGTCGAAAGGCATCACCAAGATGGAATGTCGGTGCCGTTGGCCTTGGCGGGAACCTCCTCCGCAGGCGCAGTCAGACAGGCAGCAGAACTCCACAACCTTCTTCAAGCACAATTAGTAATCCCCTCCCAAATCCCATGCTCCCCCTCCCCGTTTCAATGGCAGCCGAAGCAGCAGCAAAGCAGAGGCTGACACCAATTGTTCAATAGGTAGAAAACCATGACAGATGCTACTCAAGTTTACAGGCTTGTGAGAGGCCCTATTCTTAGAGCTCTACTAGTTGATTTCCATGACTTCCTTTCCCACATAGCATCACCCAGTTAGTCAGAAAAACAACCATCTTTTACATTAACAGAAGGAGAGAGTTGGAAGGGACCTTGGACGTCTTCTAGTCCAACTCCCTGTCCAAGCAGAAACCCTACACCAGAGGTGTCAAACTTGTGACCCACAGGCCGGATGTGTCATGTGCTGGTCACGCCCATCCTCCATTTAGCAAGGGGAGTTGTGATATGTCACATGACATGTCGTCATGATTTTGACACTCCTGCCCTATATCATTTCAGACAAATGATTGTCCAATCTCTTCTCTAAAACTTCAATGTTGGAGCAGCCAAACCTCATTCCATTGTTCCATCAGGAAATTTCTCCTTACTTCTAGATTGCTTCTCTGCTTCTACCCTCTCTTCTTGTGTGGAAAGTTTGGGCTTAAGCAAGGATGTGTGAATTTTATTCATATTGCCCAGAAGACAGGTTGCTGATAAACTATTAGTTGATCTATTGCTGAACACAGGTCTACTGGTCTTCTGGAGATCTGTCAGACTTGTATCGAACCTTAACCCAACTGACAGGTACATGAGATAGAGGAGAGAACTGACATTTCACCCTGGCCCATCCCATTTTTAGGTGAGATTTATTCATCTTCTGGTCTCTTGATTTAGCCAGGGATACTAGCAAAACTTTGTCACTTTTACCTTAGCTCCCAATTAAAGGTAGCAAGAAAATGGCAGCGAATGGCTGTAATCAGCAGTACATGGATGCACTCCACAGAGTATATGGCATTGTCCTAGAGTCAGTGGTGGGTTCCAGATCCCGTTGAAACCAGTACGGTGCAATGGAGCCCGGCGTCCTCCACATAAATGCTGCATGCGCATGCGTCCTTACCTCCTGCGACGCTCCGCGATGCTCCAACTGCTCAACAGAGTGTCGTGCAGGTGCCATACACTCTGTGCGTGGAAGCCCGGAAGAGCTCAAATACAGGCAAGGATGACTGGCAGATGGGCGGGTAGGCCCTCCGGAGCACCATATTGGGATGGTACCTGGTTCCCTGCTGCAGGCACCCGTAACCAACCACTGGTTAGAGTAGGCAAAGTCGGACTGCCTCTCTCCCAAAGTAACAAAAAAAAATCGGAAAGCACCACCATGCAAAACCCCTTGTTGGCAGAAGCAACAGAAAATCGGCAAACCCTCATTTGGAACATTTTCCCCATTTTAAAGAAAAACAATACCAGGTTAGTTTTTTCCAGACGAGACAAGTCAATTGGTTTTTGAAGACAATTGTTTTAAACAATTTATTTTTAGAGTGAAATAAAAATAATCATACTGTACATCACCAACAGAAGAAAAAAGTTAATTAAGAAAAAAAAACCTAAATCATGGGCTGTAGTGACTAAAATTGACTAGATATGACAAAATAGAGTGGGGGGGACGGGACAAATAACTGAAAAAAGATCCATATAATTGCTGTAAATAATATAAAATTAATCCTTAAACTTATCGTTAAATTGTTAAATCGTTATCATTAAATCTACATAATGCAGCAATTCCTGTGTCATTGTCTCATTTTTAGACTTTTCAAAACGAAGCTCATATCCTGGAGCCAAACATGTAAAATTATCCACCTTGCCATAACTCAGACTTGGTAAACCAAAGCTTTTCATGAAACAATAAAATCTGTTTTAGGAATATACTTCGGATATAATGATGTTCTTAACTATAATATCTTTTCTCATAATTATAATAACATACAGTATATAGTAATTTGAAGGCAAAGCAAAGATACAAGTAGAGAAGACCAAATCATTGATTTTCAAACTTCTTATAACACCATTATAAAAATTTAATGTCCGTCCCTTTTTAAGCATTTTTAGTGTATCGAATAAACAGGAAATAATGTTTTCTGATTATTTCATTTCATTTTAAATCATACCTTTTATTTCTTAATACCTGAATTCATTGATTCTCCAAAAGTAAATATTCCAATGTTTCATGATTCAGATTATGTAGGTAGGTCTCCACTTGCGACTACAATTGAGTCCAAAATTTCTGTTGCTAAGCAAGACAGTTATTTAGTGAATTATTTTGCCACAGTTGTTAAATGAATGACTGCAAGTGATAATTAGTAACACAATTGTTAAGTGATTCTGGATTCCCCCTGACCTCAGAAGGTCACAAAAGATGATCACATGACCCCAGAACACTGCAACCATCATAAACATAAGTAGCTTCCAAGGGTCTAATTTTTTTATCATGTGACCATGGTGATGCTGTAAGGGTCATAAGCAGAGGTGGGTTCCTACCAATTCGGTCCAGTTTGGCAAATAGGTAGTAACCCCAGTGGACACGTAACCATACCAGTTCTATGATCGGCGGTGCCATCTTGATTTTCTGTTCTGCACATGCTCAGAACAATCTTCATTTTAAAAATGTAATTTTTAATGGTGTGCGCATGCACAAATCATTTTAAATGAAAATGCGTACGCGCCCGGAGAAATTCTTTTTACTACCGAACGTGTAGTAATGGTGGCTGGAACCCACCCCTGGTCATAAGAGTGAAAAAATGATCATTGATCAATTTTTTCAGTGCCATCATAAGAAGGCACGTCATGGTGCATTGTGGTTTTTAGTGTGATCCAAGACATAGTTAGCAGATTATGCAACAGAATCCGAGGGAGGGTGTGGAAATTAAAATTTAAAGACTTCAAATAATTCCAAAAGTCACAATCAACAGATACCTAGGCAAAAAAAATGAAAGTCTCATCTATTTGCAGGCCAACAAAAAAAAACCTCATCCAGAGCTTCTATTCTCTTCCCCTCTTCCTCATCACCGCCATCATCACTGTGCTGCCAACATTGCTAGAGGGAAGGCAGCATCTTTCAAAGCTGGTGCTCCTCCACACGGGATGACACCACCTTGCCATCCACCCGTTCTTCAATGATCATCTTCTCCCATCGGCTTACCAAAGGTTCTGCAAGGAGTGACAAAAGGCACTGTATGAGGGATGGAGGGCCGGGAGAGAGAGAGCATGGAGTAGCTAAGGTGCTAGGGAATGGATAAATCACAAAAGGGCACCTTTTAGATTGCTATTATATATACAAATACGAACCAGAGCTGTCAAATGACATTTCAGTTAAATAATTGTTTTATTTTTTTATATTTCACATTTTTGAACTACCCATCCCACTCAGAGAGTTAGTGTTTATGTCTTCAACTTGAACTACTGGAATTTTTACGTATTAAGAATCACACTTCATACAGGGTCTGCTTTACACCATTTCAATCTTGTTGAATTTAACCATAGTATATCACACCTTTATTCTGCCAGAGAGGCTTAACCTTTATGGAACCAAATCTATTTCAAATGTTCACCGTCTAGAGAACGGCTGTCAAACTTGTAGCCCACAGGCTGGATGAGTCATGCTCTGGCCATGCCCACTATTGGTTTAGCAAAGGGAGGAAGTCGCAATACGTCATGTGACGACACCATGACGATGCAAGTTTGACACTCCCGAACTAGAGCCACCCTATTTATCCTATTGAATTTCCCCATTACTAACTCTGTATTCTCAACCCAGTTGAAATGAAACACCAGCCTCTTTCCCAATGAATCTATATAGCTGTACATGCTATGGAGCCCCAACTTTTTCCATATAGCTGTCAATCCACATTTATGATATCAGGATGCAAAAACTACATTGTACAGGTAAGAGGTGATAGCATTACTAGCTATCGATTTGCTGGATATTAGATTAGATTTTCTCTAGTTCTAATGCAAAGAATCCCTTATTTTTTCATTCAATAAAATGCATCCTCAACATATAATCTGTATCAAAGGTAGATACAAATCTTTTGATATATCCCTAAGGGAATTTGCAATGATTTCTGACTTTTTTTTTTAATTTAGACATATCATTTTCTATAACAACAACAATAACAAGCCTTAGCCACAAACTGCATGAAGGCGAAAATTCAACATGTTATCACCAACAGCAAATGTTGCCTCTGTAATGAGAAAGACGAGACAGTCGACCACTTGATCAGTGGGTGCAGCAAAATTTCACAAACCGACTACCTACAACGCCATGACCGTGTTGCTAAGATCATTCACTGGAAATTGTGCCAAAAGTTTGGATTTGAGTAAAGCAAAAACTACTGGGACCATCAGGTTGAGACGGTTTTAGAGAATGAGAAAGTCAAGATCTTGTGGGACTTCAGAATTCAGACTGACAGGCACTTGGCCCACAACACACAACAATAGTTGAAAAGAAAAAAGTATGGTTTGTTGACATTGCAATACGTGGGGTTGCACAAATTGAAGATAAACAGCAAGAAAAAATCACAAAGTACCGGGACTTGCAAATTGAAGTTGAGCAACTGTGGAAAAAGAAATTGTGTGTTGTCCCGATTGTAATTGGAGCCCTTGGAGCAATACCTAAAGGGCTACCTCGCTATTTGGAAATTTTAAATTTATCAGACTTGAACATTCTGATTCTACAAAAAACCACCCTACTTGGAACAACTTATATTCTCCGACGTTACCTTAACAGTTCCTAGGTCCTTGGTTAGGACTCGAGCTGTTGAGCTACCAACCAGCCCCAAAGGCTGTGAATCTCACCAAAGATTAACCACATATAATTACTACTACTACTACTACTACTACTACTACTACTACTACTACTACTACTACTACATATTCTCATCTAAATTAGAAAAAAAAGGAATTTTAATACAGGGTTAATAATTGAACTTTGAACTTTAATAAGATTTGTATGCTGTCACTCCCTTGGGACTCTGGGTGGCTCACAACAAAGTAAAAAACATTTAAAATATTTTAAATATTTTAAAAATACAATGTTAAAAAATTAATACAACATCCATTCCATCAGGTGGGGCTGGAAATTAATCAACAGCCCCAGGCCTGCCGGAACAGCCAGGTCTTGGTCGCTTTACGGAAGCCCGGGAGAGTGGTGAGGGTCCGGATCTCTGCGGGTAGCTCGTTCCTCAAGGCCGGTGCAGCTACAGAGAAGGCCCTCCCTCGGGGAGCCACCAGCCGGCACTGTGTGATCTTATTGGTCGTTGGGAGGTGAATGGCAGGAGGCGGTCTCTCAGGTAACCAGGTCCAATACCATGTAGGGCTTTAAAAGTAACGACTAGCACCTTGAAGCGGGTCCGGAGACCAATGGGAAGCCAGTGCAGCTCGCGGAGGATAGATGTAACATGGGTGTATCTAGGTACACCCATTATCGCTCACACAGCTGCATTCTGGACCAGCTGTAGTCTTCGGACACTCTTCAGGGGCAGCCCCATGTAGAGTGCGTTACAGTAATCCAGTCTTGAGGTGACGAGGGCGTGAGTGACCATTCGAAGTGCCTCCCGGTCCAGATAGGGCCGCAACTGGTGCACCAGGTGAACCTGGGCAAAGCTGACAAATGGTGTTCTAACATCAGCTGTGGATCCAGGAGGACACCCAAATTGTGAGCCCAATTGACAGACTCCAAGTTAAAAAAAAATGTAGACAGTGGTTGTAGTACTCCAATAAATTTTGTCATCAAAACTCTTTAATTCTATACCCATGCCTTTTGCACCCGGTTCTCCTATTTTTTTTAAAAAAACCTACAAATTGAAATTTGTTGTCTTTGTTATCTTTATCCTCATAACAGAGCCGAGGTGGCGCAGTGGTTAAATGCAGCACTGCAGGCTACTTCAGCTGACTGCAGTTCTGCAGTTCGGCTGTTCAAATCTCACCGGCTCAGGGTTGACTCAGCCTTCCATCCTTCCGAGGTGGGTAAACTGAGGACCCGGATTGTTGTTGGGGGCAATATGCTGATTCTGTAAACCGCTTAGAGAGGGCTGAAAGCCCTATGAAGCGGTATATAAGCCTAACTGCTATTGCTATTGCTATAACGATGGCTCTACTTCTTGGCAATTATAATAACTCTATGATGGTCAAAGACAATATGATAATAGAAAAGTTTTAAAAGCTATAGTCTCTGAAGACTATATCCCACAGTTAAAATTATCCCATTATAATGTTTTTGAAGACTGACACAGAGATGCTTTATTTATGTCCCCTACTGATTTTTCCCCCAGTCGTTTGAAGAACGTGTTTCATTACTCCACATATATCATACATACTAATTTTTACCACTTATTTAATATATTTCAATTTAGACTCCTTTCAAAGATGGTGCCTGCCCTGCACTTCATTGAGAATTGAATCATAATCCATACAAGATGTGTTCACATTGCAGTTTATCAAACAAATACTGTGTCTATCAAATGATTTGCTAAAATAACAATATCACATATTTATATACCACTTCACTGCCCTCTTTAAGCTGTTTACAGAGTCAGCATATTGTCCCCAATAATCTGGGTCCGCATTTTACCAATCCCAGAAGGGTGGAAGTATGAGTCAATCCTGAGCCTGTAAGAATCAAACTGCTGGCAGTTAGCAGAATTAGCTTGCAATACTGCATTTTTAATCAGTGCACCTCTACAACTAATAATCATCATCAGTAGCAAATAATCATAGGAAGTACAATTTTGTGTCAATGCTGAGATCTTTAGAGGATTCTTTCTATAGGAGACATGATAATTAAGTAAGACTAAAACTAATTTAAATTTAGAATGTAAGTATACCCACTAATGCAGGATCTGCTAAAGATGAGTTGAGCATAACAATGTCCAGTAAAAAGTCATTGTTAATTTTTTTTACAGTGTGTGATGTAAAAGCAATACTGAATAAAAGTTGAAGTCCAACATATCTGGAGGACACCAAGTTAAGGAATGCTGAGAAACGCAGAAGTGGAAACTGAAAGTATAACTTGCACCATTGACCATGCTAACTGGGTTTGATGGGAACTTGAGTACAACTTTGGAAAACCATAGGTTTCCTGCCACTGGTTAAGGAGAGGTAAACTGAAACATCCAAACCATTGCAAGACTCATTCAACTCTAGAGAAGATTCAGTGAATAAATGAAGTTTTCTTGTTAATGTTTTTCTTGTTATAGGCCTGTATAAGAGTCTCTGTCTAAAACTGCTGCACAATTATGAACTGATTTTCATTTTGCATGTATGAATGTAGATTCCCTAAAGAGAAGCCTGAATATCAAATTAGTTAGCATACCTGGAGAAGTCGGTGGTTCAAACCTAAAAAAGAAACAAAAGAACACCAGGTCTATAAACAAGATTCTGATTTACCAAATTGTCTAATAAAGAGTTCAGGTATAATGTTCAGTTCCTACTTGAATCCCCTTCCATTTTACAAAGAAATAGTTCATGTTGGCCTAGTATTTTGGGAGTTGCAGTTTCAATATAAGTGAAAGGCTCCAAGCTAGAAAAAGTTGGCTTACATTCACATTACAATCAGTAACAATCTTTTTACAGGATGCCTCTAGAAAACCTTAATTTTTTGCATCATCCCTTAGTATGTCTAGAAAATACACATTTCTTTCATTGCAAGATTTTTTTTATTTTTATTTTATTTTGCTAATGAACTCAATATGCACCAATGTAGTTACAGAGCAATAATCACTTATTTTCATGGTCTGGTATTATGTAAGATACTAATGATTTGCACAGTGTTTTCTTTAGCTAAAAAAAAAAAAACATGCACTGAATGTAAAAGAAGGCCAGGAATGCATGTATCTAAATCAAGCAACAGTTCTACACTTACATCAGATCCCAAGGACATACTGTGCAGCATCTCATAAGAGTGTTAGCCATGTTCAAGCAGACCTGTGAGAGAGCAGGCTGCTTAGAAAAATGAATGGCACCTGTGCTGCTTTCATCTCTTCCCATTAAGCCCTCTCACCACCACCAGCAGCACAGAAAATTATCTATAAAAGCTGTGCTGTGAAACAGCTGAAGATACATGGGGGCGGGGAGAGAAGGAGGAGCATTTGTGTGCGTGGAAATAAAGCAACCTAAAGCAGTCAGAAAGGAATGTTCTTATCTAGCAGCATGTACAAAGAGTAATAGCAGGAACTGCAATAGCAGAAGGAAGAGTAGCGGTGGGAAAGATAGCGAGTAATGAATGCGAGAGTTTGTATGGGTTGTCTAGGGTTGCCTATTCTTTTGGTGTTTGAGCCAACCAAATTAGGTATAGATTAAAAGAATTTGTCATAGGGATGATAAAAGTTGGATGTCCAAAACAAGATGAGATATCCAACATAAGAGGGTATCCTCACCGGTGGAATTGGCTCAAACTCAAGGAGTTAATTAAGTACTCTGTACCAAAAGAAAATAAACCTTAACTACAAAAGGAAGAGAGTTTTGTCCTTGCAGACCTCAGACTTTGCAGATAATAACTAACATCCTGACTTCAGAAACCAGACTCCTCACTAGAGTCTACTACACCAAACTAAGATTGGGGTGGGGGGGAATAGACCAACAAAAGTTCTCCCCTAGGCACAGAAGAGGCTACTGCTTTGGTAGGGAAATGTATCTACTTCATGAAATTAAGCAAAGAAGAAATTAGGCCAGCCAGAAAAGGGGTTAGGCTCAGATATTTGAAACAACAGAAAGAGGAAAAGTTTGTTAATTAAAAAAGAGAAAGAAGAGCAGCTTTGGAGTGAGAAAGAGGAAAAGTTGACAAAAATGGGAAGAGTGAGAGGCAAGAAAATAATTTAGAGAACTGATAAACTTAAAGGAATCCAGTCACTAGAAGGGCATGTTCATATCTAGAATTTTCAGAACATGCTGAGAGGGAAAGTGGTCACAAAGATATAAAAATCCCTAATTTAAGAGAGGAAGAAGACATAGAAGCCTATTTTACTATATTTTGTTATATATAAAAGTTGCTACCTCCTACAAATGACATTGAAACTGAGATTGACTGAGTGACCAGGTGGCTAGATGTTTAACAGGAAAAGTTATAAAGGCCTATAATAGTCTTTCAGCTAGGGAAGTAATTGATTATTATATTAAAGAGGTATGTAGGTGCAATATAATTCTTTATAGGTGGAGGTTTAGGAGCTACGCATATGAAAAACATGAAGGATCTGTAAATTGTGAGCAAGATTGGAAGAAAGTATTTGAGGCCATATGAAAGGTGCAAAGAATAAAAGAGTAAAAAGTTATTTTAGAACAGTTTCTATATGTGCAAGGTCCATATTTTCTTGCATTATATTTTACTTTTATTTATTTATTAGATTGATATCCTGCCTTTTTCAAGGAGCTCAAGGCTTTCATTGCGGATAACATTTTATCTCCAAGCTTTTCCCATAAAAATGATTCTCTCAGTGGCAGCTGGACTGTACAATGTGATGGTTCAAAACTATCCACTGGGTTTCCATGGATGAGAGGTGATCTTGAAGCTGGGTTTTCCCAATCCTAGTTCAGCAATTGAACCACATTGTCTGGCATTCTAATCTTACAGTAGCCAACCAGATTTCGTGGAGAAGCTCAGAGAAAACATGAGTATCATACTTTCCAGTTTAATTTCTCTAGTCACTCATACGTTGAAGACTATACTTGAAACAATATGTAATTATCATGACTAGTAGCCATCAATGGTTTGTTTTCCAGGAATTTATCTAATTCCCCTTTGAAGTTACTCATAACTATTATCCAGCTCTGTTGCCTCTCCATTGCTTGGTCTTTAAAAAAAAAATCTAAAGTCTCTCAAACTTCCAGCTCTTCTTCACAGGGGACTTAATCCAGCCTATAATTACTTCGGAAGCCTTATTTATGTATTTGTCATTTAATTATGTATTAAAACATTTGACAAGTAGTCAACTACAGTGGGACCTCGGGTAACGAATGCTTCTGATTATGGCCAAATCAGGTGCCAATGAAAAAAATCCACTAAATGTTTTACTCTGGTCACAAACACATCCTCGGGTAACGATCAAACACAGCCGCAGCGATTTCCCCTTCTGCACCTTTTTTGTGTGTGTGATTGCGCAAGTGCAATCACTCTTGCTTCCAGTCACGACCAAATCGGATGCTGACTGAACAGATTACGGTCATGACTGGAGGTCCCACTGTACTTAGGAATCTGGTTTAGAAAATAGAAAAATAATGCAACAATTAAATATACTATTCAAATAACTTGAACAAAAATATGTTCCATCATTTCCAGCTTTCTCTTTCTAAGTTGCATTCCATGTGGGTTCAAATAATAAATTTATACAACACATACAGTAAAGACTTTAATACCATGTAAAGTCAACTACTGATCAAAGTTGAGCAAAGATATTTTTCTGTTCCATGCCACATTCAGACAACTAGTTTTCCTCCAGGAAATTCTACTTCATCCCTCTCACTCACCACCAAGTTTCCTTACTCATTCAGCTGTCAACCAGCAATCCATGGCTGTCAGTGAATGGAGGAGAAAAAGATCCCTCTTAGACATCATTTGTTTAAAAATCAATTCTTGGTATTCATTCAGTCCTTTCCAAATCTCCTGATATTTTCCAGTTGAGTGCAAATGTCGCTGTTTGAGTTATATAAATATCAGCACTCCCCTCCCCCTAAACTGTGGGAATAGAAATAAATGGATCAACAAGCTGAACAGATGGCACTCATCCTCCCCACTCCTTACCCTTCAAGAAGACAGTGGTAGGTTGCTATCTCCTGTTTCAGTCTGTTTTTAATATCCATCAGTCGCTTGTAATCCTCATCTTGGTTCTGGGCATCCGACTTCAGTTGCAGCAGCTCTGCCTCCCGGGCAGCCACAAGGTTACGTAACTGTGACAACTCCAACCCATAATGGGATTGCACCTCAGCCAGGGTCCCCTCAAGAGCTCCTTTCTAGGAACAAAAGAAAGGTTTCTGTTTTCATTTTTCTGAAGATGTTAAATCTAAAGATGCTCTGCAGGACACAGGAAAAGCAGAGGGTAGATGGAGAGAATAGAAACTTGAGTCCAGCTTGCAAACATGACTTGCCTTCAAGGAGATATTATAGGAGCCTACACAAAATGTTTCAATGAGGATACTGGCCGATGGTGTCCAGAGTAAACTGTCTTAGTTTGTTTTTAATAAAATAATTTGGAAGCTTGCCTATTACAAGGAAAGTATCTTGCACATAATCTTTATTTA
Organism: Thamnophis elegans; assembly: GCF_009769535.1. NCBI lineage: Eukaryota > Metazoa > Chordata > Lepidosauria > Squamata > Natricidae > Thamnophis > Thamnophis elegans. The sequence goes on from NC_045558.1 coordinate 98,015,982, forward strand.
AAGGAACCTTTCAAGGCATCTTAAAATACAAAAAGGGGAAGCCTGCCAGTGTCATGCTTGACAGACAGACAGCACCTTATGCCTTCTAAGCGGTAAAGTTTATGAAAATGTTCATAACCTGCTGTAAAACGTCCAAATATGTTAATCAGTCCCCAATATTGAGGCATTCCTTCTTTGGCCCATGAGGCTACTAAATTCATACTAATCTTTAGGTCAGTAAAACTCCTTCTGCATTTGAGGCTTTTAGCATCTAATCCACAAATTTGAAAATGACTGGAACTGACCATGCTCCAAAGAGATTGCAGCTCAATCTCCAAAGCCTGGGTCAGCCGCTTCAGCTCCACCATCTTCATCTGAGCACTCTGTAGAGCTTCAGTGCTGACAGAAACCTCCCGATTGAGTGCATCGCACTGTGAAAAAGAGAAGTTACCCATTAGATATCCAGACCACATTATCTCCCATAGGGAGAATGGGAATCTTATGGAAATTGCTATTATCATTTGTGTATGAACAGGTGTGGATATGCTCACATTGCTCACTTGTTCAGCGGTTTCACTCTAACAATTAAAAAACTTTTAATCAGGATTCATATAGGTTATATTTGATCAGAGACCTCTGTTGACTTTCAATAAAACAGAATCCAATATCATGTGCAGACCTTGGCTAGTGACATTTATTCATTCAATTATCTTGAATTATAAGCTCTCTTTCTATTCAAACTAGACTAGCATCTGAAAAAGATGTGGAAATGCATGTGTCCATAATTACAATGTGTCAGATCAAATTCTCTACTAAGGTCATTCATTTTTTTTGAGGCAATCTGTCCAACATTTTTATGGTTTAAATAATCTAGCCTAATGCTGATGAATGCTGTGCTTGTTTATGGTATCATTTGTTTGGCTTCTGTTGGCTGTGAAGCAGCACAAGGAGTAAATGAAGAGCATTGATTGCAAGACACTTAATCTTGCTGTCATTTATTGCCAATTTCCCCCAAACTGGTTTCTGAAATTTCGTAAGTCTTTATTACAGCCCAAAAATGTTTGAAGCCTAATCTTAACAGAAACTAGAACTAGAAACATGAGGTTTTTGTTGTTTGAATGGAAATATTTTTGAATTTCTGGGTTTGCAAAGTAGAACTGGAGATGTTGCAAAGACAGCTCTTCCTGGAAGCTGCATGTAAAATATTTGTTGTCTTAAAAGACAAACAGATATATGGCTTGGATCTGTTGGTACCTCTGCCCAAACGTAACAATGAAATACACCTGAATTGGTATTTGTATTTGATATGTTCTTCATCTTCATTATTTTCATCATCACTTCAATTCTTATCCTCAACCTGTATGGGTGAAATAGATACTTGAATCTGAGTGAAAGAGTAACTAGAAGAATTACACACAAGTGTGTATGGGCTCTCCATGGTGTCAGGGCCATTATCATGACCTAATGCTGCCTGAAGCAAGACAGCGAAGCTTCCCCTTCCATTCCATATACCTAAACACAGTGTTTGGGCATAGCAGAAGGCAACAGGCTGAATAGAGTGTGAGGTGGAGTGTATTCTGGAGTCCCAGAAAGGATGGGCTCTTTCCTAGATAGCAAAGACAGCACAACTTGCTAGCAAGAAGAGGGCAACCATGGTCTCTCCTTAGCAATTCACAGAATATATCTACAGTTATGCAGATAATTGGTTTAGTCTGACAAGATTCTATCTGTACACTTATCTGTAAGTGAACAGCAATAAACTTTTTAGACTTCAGGTGGTTTTTTTTTATACTGGCTAGACCATTACATGGCACATAGCAGTATCAACCAAAATCTCATTGCTACCTCCTCACATCTAGCATCAGAGGAAATTGTGTATGCCTTTTAGGCACAAACACATATGCTTAAAAACAGAAACTTGTATCTTCCCTTATTTCTATCAACCATATCCTCTCCTTCTGAGGACACATTTCATAGTGGTGGTGATGTAAATGTAGCAACACACACAAAGGGGGAAATGAAAGTGTTTAGGGTGAAGGCCTACAAATGGCATAAATAAAAAGCCTTTAACTATATCAAAGAAGGGGAATACTTGAGAACAGCTTGTTACTATGACCTGAGAATTCAGCCAAAACAAATTTGTTCTATTTTTACATTGTGCTCTTCCTAGCTCCTACAGACATATATGAGCTCATATAATGTTTGCATCCTCTCTCTTCTGCAAAGAGACATTTTAGTATTTTGCTTTGCCAAATCTTTCCTCACCTGGGATTGGTGCAAAGCTTCCGCTTCCTCGCGGTTCTTCTCCATGACGCCCTCATACTGGTCACGGATCTCATTCAGAGTTTTTTGTAAATCAATGCCAGGCATGGAGTCAACTTTCACATTGACAGTGGCCCCCAGATGCCCCTGGAGAGGAGCCATCTCCTATGGAGTGAAAAAAAGAGCTCAGAATTTATTAGTTCACATGTGTAGGAAATCAGCCAAATATCATTTGGGGAAGAGCAATGGACAGCAACCAGCAATGTCGCAACAAAATATTAATTACATGAAATTAAATTAAATTGTCATAGGTAGGCCCTGGGGGTGGGGACCGTTGCACTTGGAAATTAAGCAGTGCAACAGCCTGACTCTTGAAGTCACCTCCAGCTTCATCACTGAAAGTTTTCAAAGACTGGATGTTGCGAAGTCATGTCCGACCCATCATGATCTTATGGACAATGTTCCTCCAGGCCTTCCTGTCCTCTATCATCCTCTGGAGAATCCATTTAAGCTTTGGTGACTCCATCCAGCCACTTCTGTCATCCTCTTCTTCTTTTGCCCTCAGTCTTTCCTAGCATTAGGCAAGTGACAGTGAGTCCTTCCTTCTCATTAGGTGGCCAAAGTATTTAAGTTTCATCTTCAGGATCTGGCCTTTTAAAGAGCGGTCAGGGTTGCCTTATTCCAGCTTGAACCTCTGGTTCTTATCAGCTTCTCCCTCCATTTGTGACAAATTTGTATGTCCATCCCCCCTTCCCCGCCCCCCACCATCCTGTAGTTTATGGCAGGATGCCAGTGAAGCAAAGAAGCTGAAGATGGCAGATCTGACACTGGCTTTAAAAGTCCCTTTCCAGATTTCATCACTTTCTTCTAATTTGGCCATCATGGTCCGATGTCCTCACATATACCATGGCCCCTAATTGCTGGATTCCTCTGCTTCTTTACCCACCCACCCAGATCAATAAAACATCCCATTATTTGTCCCATCACTTGGACTATAAAAGGAAAGTGATAGTCTCATCAATTTCAGCTAGTTAAAAAGGAGAAAAAATACACATGAAGAGTTTCACAATTCTATCAGTGAAATTGTTTTAAAAGTCCAGCTTTTCACAGTCACGCTGATTTTTAAAAATGGTAGAGGAAGCCAACAATCAATGAAAGTAGGGAAGGCAATGTTTTAACCATAGGCCAAAATAACTAATTAGATAGAAATGTTTGTCTACATTGAAATGAAGGACAAGTGAGGCAGACAGTAACATATCCCACAGCAGAAAAGAGTCAGCAGAGGTGTCTCCAATGGTGGATCAGGAAAGGACAATATCACACATTCCTATTCTCAAGATACAGTCTGTGGCCCTTGTATTACAATATGTGGATCACCGTTATGACTCTCTTGGGTTCAAAGATTAAAATTCAAGTCATGTCAGCATAGTTTACTTTCATTGCTTTTTAATTCCATTTTCCCTCCCATCCATTCTTCCAGTTCTACCTCTGAAAAAAAGGCTCTATTTTTCGGCGGTTGAGCATGTTAGTCTTATTGTATCAATTTGGCCCTGCCTAAATAATATAAAGGGGAATTTTTTCAGTAGGCAGCAAGTAAATAGAATGTTCAAGCTATTTTCATAAGGCCCTTCAACAAACCTTATTGAAGGATCTTAAAAGTGCCATTCCTTATTATTTAGAAAGTAGGGCTGTGCAAAAGATAGTAGATGCCTGGAGCACACAGAAGCATCAAGCCACACCTTTCAACAACTCCTTAAAGCAACTGCTTCTTTTCCTAGAATGATGTGGTTGCTTTAACAGCAATAACAGTCCCATCATGGAAAATGTTGTATTTGTTTTAAAGAATTGCCAATTCATACATGTATTCTGAAGCATCTTTTTTCCTTCAAATTGAACTTTTTGTAGGCCCAGTAGGGGAAGAAAAGAGATTATTTTAATCTGTGTTCCTTATTATTTAGATTCCAAACTCAGATAGCCTAACAAAAGAAACAGCATGATAAACATTTGTATTCCAGCAGCCATGTAATTAAAAGAACTTCTATTGAAACATTGTGTGGCAACATTGATCCAGGAAGTGTAACGTAACTTGCATAATATCATGGACAAATTTCACACAGCTATATCCATATTTACCTCCTTGTGGTTTCTTTTGAGACAGGCCAACTCTTCTTGGAGATTTTCAGCTTGAACCTGCAAACTAGCTCGACTTGCATTCAATTCTTCTAGGGTCTTACGCAAACCCCCAAGGTCTCCCTCCACAGACAGGCGCATGCCTACTTCAGATTCCAGCCTACAAAGGCAAAAGTCCCCTCAGCACATTTTTAGCTATGATTCTTGATTGCTACATAACTGAGAACATCAAATGCTTCTGTATGCATTTTGTATATTAGTCCTTTTGAGTTAACTTGGTTGAAAAGGTTTTGCCCTGTGATGCACCGTTTCACCCAGTTACAGACAAGAGAGCTTAGTATATAGATCATGCAAGCCGCCGTGGGGGACTCCAGTCCATCATTTATGAACAGGCTAGAATTAAATGGATATGAAGTCCCAAACATGGCACAGGATCACCTATGTGCTTATGCACACTCTGTACCTACAATAGTGGCCAAAATTGTGGAAACCTTTTGGGAAAAGTATATTTTTGAGGTTTGATGGCTAATAACACCACTTTTTAAAAAAATTTCAAGACAATCATATTCCACTGCTGGAATTGAAAATTTATGGAGCCGACTAGAGAAACTTGTTAGTCAGAAGCGACCCAGCAATAAAACCCAGTAAATAGAAACAATCATTCAATCTTGGTTTCACATTGTAACAGCTGCAGAATTAAAAAGCTTGGTTCACTCCATAGGAAGACATTGTAAGGCCATAATTCATGCTTTTAAAGATTACCCAACTAAGTATTAATTGACATGGTGATAATTTTTGTATATCTCATTTTTTCTATGGTGATAAATTTTGTATCTCTTGTTTCACTTTTCTTCTTTATAACTGCTATTCTAATAGCAAATCCTTCATAAACGTTATTGCATTACGTTCTTGATTAAATTATCTTTCCATTGATATATAATTTTATGGTAGTACTCCAGAAAAAAGGTGGTGTTATTAGTTAGTTTTAGAAAATACACTTTTCCCAAAAGGTTTCCACAATTTTGGCCACTACTGTTTGGCTTTATTTAATTAATGCTTTATGATCTCTCAATACACACTTTTGTACATCTTCTCTTACCTTGCTTTTTTCTGAAAAGTATGTACAGTGCTGAAGCCCAAGGATAACTACATTGTGACCAACATATAAAAGAGGTGTGAAACTGGCTGATTTGTTTTCAAATGTAGATCAAATTAAAATACGAGCATCTCCGCATAGAATTGTAATCAGTTGTTTGAGTGAGTCATCCTAATTTTAATTCTTTCCTGTTGGTGATAGCTTTTCAATATTAAATGTTTCTTTAAGGGCACAGCTAATCTATCACATTAATGTGCTGACCTCTAGTCTGTGAGTTGGTAGAAAAGTATGTCACCATCAATGATAAATGGTAATTGAATAAGGAAAAAAAATCCTATCTAGTTATCATTTCACAAATTCCTTTTTGCAGCCTATATAGCCAGCAACCCAGGTTTTTGCTTGCTATCGGCTATAATAGCTGCTCACACAGAGCGGGGGTGGGGGGGGATTAATCATGTTTTTTACCTTGTACCTGTTACCTAAATTGTTGATTTAAAAAATCATTAAATATTTGCATAATATCAGGATGCCAACAAATAAAAACACAGGTACATGGCTAACATTTTTGTTTTTTAAAATCAGGAAACCTACTGTGAAACAAAATGATTATGTGTGTGATGAAAAAGTAAAGGACAACTGGTTAATTAAACTTACTTCACCCTGAAATCATCAGAAGCAAGTCTGGCATTATCAATCTGTAAGAGCAGTCCAGCATTTTTCAAAGTCTCCTCCTGAATCTATGAAAAAAAGGGGGGTAGATTTCAAAACATCATCATAGAGAATACCATTTAGCAAGAAAAGTCTTAAATATACTAATTATTCAATTCTGAATAATGTCAGTGCAGGACTCCAAGATAAGAGGTGGGCCCAATATTTGATTCCTGTTTTGTTTATTTAATTTAGGATATGGTATTTATAGAGGTCATGCAATCACTGATGTACAACACTAATAAAATAGATATGTACAAATGCAAATAAAAATTTAAGTAAAGTACTAGCATAGAGGTGAAGAGGAAGGTTTCCTTGGAGAGAGAGACAGGGAGGGGGAGGGAGGGAGGGAGAGAGAGAGGGAGGGAGACTGACTGACTGTCTTTCTGACTGACTCTCTGTCTGTCTGTCTGTCTGTCTGTCTGTCTGTCTGTCTGTCTGTCTAGCTGGGTTCCAAGTAACACCCCCAACAAAAGAAGACTCTGAGGCTTGAGATTCCTCAAAGTCCCATTTTGTTAGAGATGTCATATTGGCACCTCTGGGAAAACCTGAATCTCAAAGTTTCCAGGTTTTCCCCACCCGAATGAAAGTCCAAGTCCCTTCCCAGCACCCACATGTCCATCACATGGCCCAATCAGGCACCATCCCACTAGAGATACCTCCTAGTCATGCCCTTCCTGGTACAGAGCAAGATGTCCTTGACTTTTTGTCCAATATTTTTGTGTTTCCGGGCAGGTCCACCATACGTGATAAAAAGTCCCTTGTACTTTTTTACACTTCCAGCAGGTCGGCTTCATGTTTGAGTACATTTTAGCCAATCTTGTTGGTGGTAAATGCCAACAATAAAACATTTTGTACATATTTTCTTTAAGTGCTGCTGATAGTGTTAGTTTATAATTTGTGTTCCAAATTCTTTCCCAATCCACTAGATTTATGTTGTAACCAAAGTTTTTGGCCCACGCCATCGTGCAACCTTTAACTTTTTCTTCTTCTAATGTTACTTCTAATAAATATTTGTAAATTTTCATTATGAATTTATTTTCCAGGCTAATTAAAATTTTATCTATTGTAATTCTGTGTATATTCCATATTCTTTTACATCTTTTTTGTATCTCGGTTGTAGTTGGAGATATGGCCACCAATCTATATTTATATTTTGCTCCTTTAATTCTGGATTTGTTTTCAAATTCCCTTGGCTGTCTAAAATTTCACTATATCTAACCATTTTCGATAGATCTAGTGTATTGGGTGTGTCATGGCTTCCATAGTGGAAAGCCATGTCAGTATTTTCATGTAATGTTTTTCTCTAATTTTATTCCAGATGCACCTGTATCAGTGCATCTCTAATATAATGTCTGCTATAGTATTTTTGTTTCTTTTTACCCTCTTCCCATAGGAAAAAATGCCATCCCATTTGCAAATCGTGGCCCTCTAATGTTAGTATTCTTTTATTTTTTTAAATTGATCCAATCCCTGATCCATGTTAGTGCTGCTGCTTTGTAATAAAGCTCCCAGTCAGGGAGTCCCATATCACCTCCGCTTCTGTCATCCTGTAGAGCTTTCAACTTTATCCCGGCTTTCTTCCCTTGCCATATAAATTTTAATATCATCTTATTCAATTCAGTAAAAAAAAAATCCTAATTTTATGGGGATTGTTTGAAATAAGTATAATAGTCTGGATAGTACATTCATTTTTATCGCTGCTAGACGTTCAGGATCTCGGAGGAGGAGAAGTCCTTGGTGTGCGACTCGCCCAGTTCGTCGTAGCTCTCTGTGTCTTCGGCGATGCTGTTGTTGGAGCTGAGGCTGGCCAATATCTGCACTGGGATCACACTGGTGATCTGGAAGCCGCTCTTCTTCTTCAACTGGGCACCCACCGGACCCCGGATGCCTCCTCCTCCCAGCGAGAGCAGTGCCAGGCTCTGCAGAGGAGGCACCCCAGGAGGGCAGGAGGAGACTGAGGCGGAGGCGGAGGCAGGGGGAGACTGCATCAGGTGGGCCAGCAGGCCAGGCAGGAAGTCCTCCAAGCTGGCACCACTGCTGCTGCATTTAAAAAGGAGGATAACCACTGTCCAAAACCATTCCAAATTTAATTCCACCGCTTGATTCTTCTGTAGCCTTGGCTGGATTTTTTGTCACTGGCTTGAAAAACTTCTCTTGCATCGATCAGGGACTTTGCATTATCCCTGAGGTCAGCAAGATGTATTCTTCCTGTTCACTGTCTCTTCGGGACGCTTTAGGTCCAATTGGACCACCTAGCGGCAAAAGTATCGGCTGTGTTCTCGGAGCATCAAGACCACACGTCCGTATCATCACAACATTGACTCCTCCTCCTAATCTGTATATCTTTTCTTATTGTTCTTGTTACTACTTCCAAAGACAATATAAATGGCATTTGGGATATGGATACCCTTGTGTAGTACCTTTCCGGATGTTAAAATTTTGTGTCACCACTCCATTCACTAATACTTTGGCCTCCTGTTTGGAATATATAGCCATGAACATATTTAAGAATTTCCTGGTGCAGAGCAATATGTCCTTGACTCTCTAAGAAAAGAATGTTATTTTGACTATACGTCTCACATACTTCATATAATCCCCGTTCCCATTTTCCCAAAGCATTAAATGTGGCAGGTTGGACAGTCCAATGCAAAAGATGGCTTCTAGGCCTGACCCCCCCCCCCCAACTCATCAGAAGATTGTGTTGTATAATGAGATTAACACAGGGAGTTAACAGCAAAATCCTAACCAACCCACCCACCCCCTTCCACTCAGAGGGAGGCTTATCAGGGTATTTATCATGGAATGGTTTTACTAATCTATCTGTCTTTACATCCCAACACTTCATCCAGGTAGATTCAGACAAAGGGTACCCTTTCCAATGAACTAAATATTGCAATCAACCGATCTAGAGTGTACAATCTTTTTTTAGTTTATAATGGGTTTCTCCTTGCATCACTATAGGTCTGGGAGGTGGCTGAGTCTGCAGTCTTAATCTAGACCATAGAGCTGGCTTCAGCAGACTACAATGAAAAACAGGATGCACTTACCCTAGAATTCAGGGGAGGCTAAGATGAACTGTCACTGGGTTAATTACTTTCATTATTGGTAAGGGATCTAAAAATTTAGGACCCAGCTTTTTGCTAGACAGCTTCAACTGTATGTATTTGGTTGATAGAAAAACTTGATCTCCCACACGGGTGGGGGTTTGAAGAGACCAGTGTTTGTCTGCTTGCCTTTTATACTCATCGGGGGCTTTTGACAGCACTTTTTTCCGTATTCTCACACCCCTTCCTTAACAACTCCATCCACTCGGTCAAAGTCATAGAGGAAGGGGGTTCTCTGGGCAGTTCAGGCATGGGGACAAACTCCATGTTGCTGGTGACCTGAAAAGGAGTTAATCCAATGCTGCTATACACGGTGTTGTTGTAACTTACGTCTGCAAATGGCAACAGTTTTGCCAGTATTCTTGTTGGTAATCCATATAGTATCTTATATATTACTCCACCATTGCGTTTGTATGTTCTGCTGTGCCATTACGCCACGATGATCATACTCATATGGAAAGCCGAGCTAAGTCCTTGTGTGGATTTGATGGGTCTCAGGAACTCTCTCCAAAACCTGGTCATGAATTGGCCATGAGATGACCTGCCATCTATTTAATGAACATCTAAGCCAGCTTCTTTGCAGAAGGCAGTCCTGAGTAAACAATGAAGTGGGCTTGCTTAGGAAATAAACCGATTACTGTCCAAATCACTGTGTTTCCCCCACTGTTTGGAGGTTTGACAATAAAATCCATTGCAATTTCTTCCCAAGGTCTGCTGGGGCTTGCCACTTGTTGAAGGAGTCCAGGGGGGTTTCCTGGTCTCATTTTCATAGCAGTACAAGTGGCACAGCTTTTCACATAGTCCTCCACATCTGCTTTCATCTTTGGCCATTAGAATTGCCTTTCAGCCAGGTGTAGGGGTTTCAGGAATCCGAAGTGGTCAGCCATCCTTGAGTAGTGGTTGCACTGTAGCACCTCCAGTCTCAAGCTTGCAGGGACATATGGCTTGGATTCCTTCCCTGTTAGCCCATCCCTCATAGTCAGAATGTCATTATTATTTGTGAGCCAGGGGTCATCTGGAAGCATGGTTCTTAGTGCAGCTGTCAGCATGTCCGGTCGGAGTCGGACAGCCATCTGGTGTGGCCTCTGGTGGTGACCTGTGTGGCTTGTTGTACGGTGGGAATGATGGCATGGATGACTTCTTCCTTGCTGCTGTCAAACTGCAGCTTTCTTGACAAGGCATCAGCAAGCAGATTCTCTCCCGCTGGGATGTACTTCAGCTTGAAGTTAAATCATCTGAAGTATTGTGCCCAGCAGGTCTGTTTAGGATATAATTTTCTAGGGGTTTTTAGGGCCTTGAGGTTTTTATGATCAGTCCAAACCTCAAAAGGTGCCTTACCCCCTTCAAGAAAATGCCTCCAAGAGAGGAGAGCCCAATGGACTGTGTAGGTTTCCCTCAACTTCATTGGGAAGGAGTGGAACCTCTACAGCAATTTTCCCCTTCCCTTCACAGGGTCACCCTCCTGGCCAAGGGTGTGGCTGGTGTCCGAACTTGAGGGACAGGAGCTGGAGCCAGGCATTCTGATGCCCTGTAGCCATGCTGTCCATACTGGTAGCATTTGGCAGTCTCAGAGGATGTGAGCAGCAGCAGTTGGGCAGTTTAGTTGGGGTCCGGTGGCCCAAGGGCTTCTCGCTGGCCTCTCAATAGTCAGCTTCCTGTGGGGGATGATCTCTAGATCCATGGCCATTGCGGTGTTGTACCAGTTTTTTATGTATTCTGGAACCCCTTGAATGCTGCAAGATTTCCAGAGCTTTGGGTCAAGGGCCTCTTTGAAGTGGTGAATAAGGAGGCGCTCCGGCCAGTTTCTCAGTTTCCTGGTCAGTCCCAGATTAGCTCTTGGGGAGGTCAGCCCACTTGTTTCTTTTCTTTTTTATGAAAATTTTTATTGTTAAAAAGAATAATAAAACTTTGGACATGGTGAAACTCCGATTGCTCTGCCATACAGAGTATAACACATATCTCTTGTGATTCAATGCCCATTTCTACTAACTAATTATATACATACTTAACCTCTTCTACACTGGACTTACTTGGACTTAATCTTCGTAAATGTCAACGACCATAAGGCAGTGACCGTTGCATTGTGAAGGCCAGGGGCAGGACGTCACGGATTACAGCACGCCATTGCTTCCGATTTAGGGCGGCTTGTTGGGCATCGGTTATCGAGAAATGGAGTGGTTGAAGATCGTGAGCCACTTGGGATATCCACATTTTCTTTGGGGCATTTCGTGCAATTTTCCATCCATCCGGTCGCAGCAAGTTAATCGATCGGTAAGGTAATCGGCTATTGTCCATACGGCAAACGTGTCCAAACCATCTAAGTCGTTGTCTTCTTAGGTAAAGTTCGGTTGTAGTTTGGTTTTTACACAGCTGCAATACCGTTTCGTTTTTCCATCGGTCCCGTAGAGTTATGTGCAGAATGTTGCGCAGGCATCTTAGCTGGAATCGTTCTAATAGGTTCAGGTCGCTTTTAAGTAAAGTCCACGATTCCGAGCCGTACAGTAAGATTGTGCGGATGGAAGCATTAAATATCCTCATCTTGGTCGCAATCGTCACGTCATTTTGGCTCCACAGGCACTTCCTTAAAGAGGCGAATGCGGCTGTAGCATTGTCAATGCGGCTTTTGATGTCATTTGTAGCCACTACACGTTGGCTGTCGATGATCGACCCCAAATATTTAAACGTGTCTACTCTTTCGATAGGGTTGCCTTCGAGGTGCAGTTGAGCTGGTTGAGTGCCCGTGAAAATGAATTTGGTTTTTGTACCATTTATCACCAGGCCGAGCTTGTTAGCATTTGCTTGTAATGCATCCAGGGTATTTTGGGCGGTTTGGGCTGTTTCAGCAAAGAAGACAATGTCATCAGCATACACCAAGTCTGTGAGAGACAGCTGAGCCCCGATTTGAACGCCTGGTGTGTCTTTAAAAGTTTGTCTGAGGATCCAATCCATGGTTATATTGAAGAGCATTGGTGAAATAATACAGCCTTGTTTGACGCCGGTAGTTATTGAGAATGGTGGAGACACATTTCCCAAGTATTTTGTCCGGCTCATTCCACCTTCATAAAAAGCTTTAAGCACGTTGAGTGTAGCATAGGGGATTGATTCAGCTTTAAGGGCGCACCACAACGATGAATGATCTATGCTATCGAAGGCGTATGAAAAGTCCACAAATACTAAAAAAGTGTCCTTTTTGTGATGCAGGCGTGATTCGGCTAGTTGTCTCAGGGTAAATATTTGGTCTGTGCAACCTCTTCCTGGTCTGAAACCGGCTTGCTCTTCCCTGCAATTAGTTTCTCTGACTTTCAGTAGTCTGGATCGGATTATAGAGGTTAAGAGCTTGCCGGATGTTGATAGCAAACTTATTCCTCTATAGTTTTTGCAATCGGCTGGGTCTCCCTTTTTGTGGATTGGTACAATAATCGAGTCTTTGAAGTCTTGAGGCACGACTCTTTGGTCCCAGATGGCAGAGTATATACATTTCAATTGTTTTACTATCAGTTCTCCTCCCGCTTTCAAAGCTTCAGCAGGGATATTGTCTACCCCAGGTGCCTTCCGGTTCTTACAGTTACAATTACATAATATATTATCTATATTGACTCTTATTTCAATCTATGCATCCTTGTGCTTATTCATTCTGACTTTCCTTCCTTAAATCCAACCACTGATAAAATCTATCCAAATCTCATAGTATTCTGCCTGTCCTTTATTCTTCAGTTCAAGCATCAGTCTATCACATTCTGCACAGTCAAGTATTTTCTTTGTAATTTCTCTTTCTTTAGGTATGTTTCCACCTTTCCATTGCTGGGCGTAAACTATTCTTGCAGCTGTTAAGATATGCAGTGTTAAATATGTTAACCCTTTGCTTAAATCCTCTTTGATAATTCCTAATAGGAATATTTCTGGTTTGAATTCCAATCTCTGTCTGATCATTTTTTCCAACCATCTCCAAATCCTTTGCCAATATTCATTTGCTTTGCTACATGAATACCACATATGGTAGTAGGTGCCTGGTGTTTGATCACATTTCCAGCATTTAGGTGGTACATTTTTATACATTTTGGCTAGCTTGGCTGGAGGTAGGTGCCACCCATAGAACATTTTATATAGGTTCTCTTTGTACAATGTGGCCATAGTTAGTTTCCTTTTCTTATCCCACAACTTTTCCTATTTTTCTAATTCGATACGGTAACCAAAGTTCTTTGCCCATACCACCATCATTTCTTTAATAGACTCTTCCTCCATTTTGTAATCTAATAAAAATGTATACATTACTTTGATCATTTTCTCCTCTGTCCCCAATAGAAGTTTATCTAATGCCATTAAATTCCTATTCCTGCCCCATGTTCTCATATCTTTCGTATAACTTGACTGAATTTGTAAGTATGATCACTATTCTAATTCCAATCCTTGTTCTTTTACTTGCAGTCTCGATTTTAATCCCCCTGATCATCTAATATATCTTTATATGTTACAATTATTCCCCAGTTTATAAGATTGGGATATACCACCGCTTCTAGGGTGGAGAACCAGTTTAGTATTTCCATGTAGGTTTTTTTTTGTTTTGTTCCATATCTCCAGTAGAGCCTGTCTTATATAATGTCTTTGGAAGAATGGTGCACCTTATGTCTTTCATACCAGAAGAATGCATCCATCCTGCTTGTATATTGTGACCCTCTAATGTTAATACTCTCTTGTTTTTAAGGTTATCCATTCTTTGACCCATGTGATCGTTGCCACTTGGTAATATAATTCCCAATCAGGCAAACCAAACCCTCCTTTTTTTAAGCCTCCTGAAGTAGTTTCAATTTAATTATTGACTTTTTCCCTTATCATTCAAATTTCAACACAATTTTATTCAAATTGTCTTTAGCAGATTTTTTTATTATTATTTTTCCCTCCTACAACACCTTACAGTCATTATATCAACATTGTTATGTCATCATACCTGTACATGTATATAATATTTCACTTCTATATTTACACACCTTTATACACAATTCTATATATATATTTATATATATTGTTTCTTGGCTTAATTAATTTTATTCTTCTTTTGCAGCCATTTGTAACAATTGTTCCAAATTTCATGATATTCCGACTCTTCTTTATCTTTTAATTTCAGTGTTAATTTGTCCATCTCTGCACAATCCAAAGTTTTTTTTATCACTAATTCGTCCGAGGGGGTATTATTTTGTTTCCATCATTGGGCAAATGTTATTCTAGCTGTAGTTAGCAGATGTGTTAATATATACTTAATTTTCTTTGTATATTTTCCTTTGATTATTCCCAGCAGAAAGATTTTGGGTTTATATTTTATCTGTTCTCCTGTAATTTCTTGCATCCATTTCCAAATTTTTGTCCAATATTTTTGTGTTTCCGGGCAGGTCCACCATACGTGATAAAAAGTCCCTTGTACTTTTTTACACTTCCAGCAGGTCGGCTTCATGTTTGAGTACATTTTAGCCAATCTTGTTGGTGGTAAATGCCAACAATAAAACATTTTGTACATATTTTCTTTAAGTGCTGCTGATAGTGTTAGTTTATAATTTGTGTTCCAAATTCTTTCCCAATCCACTAGATTTATGTTGTAACCAAAGTTTTTGGCCCACGCCATCGTGCAACCTTTAACTTTTTCTTCTTCTAATGTTACTTCTAATAAATATTTGTAAATTTTCATTATGAATTTATTTTCCAGGCTAATTAAAATTTTATCTATTGTAATTCTGTGTATATTCCATATTCTTTTACATCTTTTTTGTATCTCGGTTGTAGTTGGAGATATGGCCACCAATCTATATTTATATTTTGCTCCTTTAATTCTGGATTTGTTTTCAAATTCCCTTGGCTGTCTAAAATTTCACTATATCTAACCATTTTCGTTAGATCTAGTGTATTGGGTGTGTCATGGCTTCCATAGTGGAAAGCCATGTCAGTATTTTCATGTAATGTTTTTCTCTAATTTTATTCCAGATGCACCTGTATCAGTGCATCCCTAATATAATGTCTGCGATAGTATTTTTGTTTCTTTTTACCCTCTTCCCATAGGAAAAAATGCCATCCCATTTGCAAATCGTGGCCCTCTAATGTTAGTATTCTTTTATTTTTTTAAATTGATCCAATCCCTGATCCATGTTAGTGCTGCTGCTTTGTAATAAAGCTCCCAGTCAGGGAGTCCCATATCACCTCCGCTTCTGTCATCCTGTAGAGCTTTCAACTTTATCCTGGCTTTCTGGCTTTCTTCCCTTGTCATATAAATTTTAATATCATCTTATTCAATTCAGTAAAAAAAAAATCCTAATTTTATGGGGATTGTTTGAAATAAGTATTATAGTCTGGATAGTACATTCATTTTTATCGCTGCTAGACGTTCAGGATCTCGGAGGAGGAGAAGTCCTTGGTGTGTGACTCGCCCAGTTCGTCGTAGCTCTCTGTGTCTTCGGCGATGCTGTTGTTGGAGCTGAGGCTGGCCAATATCTGCACTGGGATCACACTGGTGATCTGGAAGCCGCTCTTCTTCTTCAACTGGGCACCCACCGGACCCCGGATGCCTCCTCCTCCCAGCGAGAGCAGTGCCAGGCTCTGCAGAGGAGGCACCCCAGGAGGGCAGGAGGAGACTGAGGCGGAGGCGGAGGCGGAGGCAGGGGGAGACTGCATCAGGTGGGCCAGCAGGCCAGGCAGGAAGTCCTCCAAGCTGGCACCACTGCTGCTGCATTTAAAAAGGAGGATAACCACTGTCCAAAACCATTCCAAATTTAATTCTATAATGAAAATCAAATCATCTGCAAAGGCCTGAATTTTATATTCCTCTTTTTTTAATTTTAGTTCCTCTTATCTCTGAATTTTGTCTAATTCTTATTAAAAGACTTTCAAGCATCAGGATAAAGAGCAGAGGTGATAGTGGGCAACCCTGCCTTACTCCTTTCATTATTTTAAGTTTAAGGGTCTCTGTACTTTCCCCATTTAATAATATATTTGCCCTTTTGGTGGAGTACATCGTTTCTATTAATCTTTCAAATTGGTCCCCTAATTTGATGTTCTTAATTTGTTGTATCATGAATTCCCAATTAAAATTGTCAAATGCCTTCTGTGCATCCAGAAAGACAAGTGCCACTTGTTTCTCTGGATGCGCTTCATAGTACTCTAAAATATTTGCCATTATTCTAGTGTTATTCCTGATTTGTCTTGTTGGGAGGAGGAGCTGCGCTGAGGCTCCCCCAAGTCAGTGGCCCGGGAGAGCAAGACGTTCAGGATCTCGGAGGAGGAGAAGTCCTTCGTGTGCGACTCGCCCAGGTCGTTGTAGCTCTCTGTGTCTTCGGCGATGCTGTTGTTGGAGCTGAGGCTGGCCAATATCTGCACTGGGATCACACTGGTGATCTGGAAGCCGCTCTTCTTCTTCAACCGGGCACCCACCGGACCCCGGATGGCTCCTCCTCCCAGCGAGAGCAGTGCTAGGCTCTGCAGAGGAGGCATCCCAGGAGGGCAGGAGGAGACTGAGGTGGAGGCAGAGGCAGGGGGAGACTGCATCAGGTGGGCCAGCAGGCCAGGCACGTAGTCCTCCAAGCTGGCACCACTGCTGCTGCATTTAAAAAGGAGGATAACCACTGTCCAAAACCATTCCAAGTTTAATTCTATAATGAATATCAAATCATCTGCAAGGGCCTGAATTTTATACTCCTCTTTTTTTAATTTTAGTTCCTCTTATCTCTGAATTTTGTCTAATTCTTATTAAAAGACTTTCAAGCATCAGGATAAAGAGCAGAGGTGACAGTGGGCAACCCTGCCTTACTCCTTTCATTATTTTAAGGGTCTCTGTACTTTCCCCATTTAATAATATATTTGCCCTTTTGGTGGAGTACATCGTTTCTATTAATCTTTCAAATTGGTCCCCTAATTTGATGTTCTTAATTTGTTGTATCATGAATTCCCAATTAAAATTGTCAAATGCCTTCTGTGCATCCAGAAAGACAAGTGCCACTTGTTTCTCTGGATGCGCCTCATAGTACTCTAAAATATTTGCTATTATTCTAGTGTTATTCCTGATTTGTCTTGTTGGGGGGAGAAGCTGCGCTCAGGCTCCCCCAAGTCGGTGGCCCAGGAGAGCAAGACGTTCAGGATCTCGGAGGAGGAGAAGTCTTTAGTCTTTCAGTTTATTTATATGCCGCCCTTTTCCCTGGGGGGACTCAGGGCGGCTTACAACTCAAAAAGGGGGGGGGACAAACATTTAACACATAGGACAATACGTCATTAAAAAACACAACATTCATACCATTCGGGTGGGTTACAGTCTTTAGCCCCAGGCCTGATGGGATAGCCAGATTTTGAGGGCTGTGCGGAAGGTCTGGAGGGTGGTGAGGGTACGAATCTCCACGGGGAGATCGTTCCATAGGGTCGGAGCTGCCACCAAGAAGGCTCTCCTCCGCGTGGTAGCCAGTCGACATTGACCGACAGATGGGACTCGGAGGAGGCCTAATCTATGGGATCTAATAGGTCGAGTGGAGGTGATTGGCAGTAGGCGGTCTCTCAAGTACCCAGATCCACTACCATGAAGGGCTTTATGGGTGATAAGTAGCACCTTGAAGCGTACCCAGAGATCGACAGGTAGCCAGTGCAGCTCGCGGAGGATAGGTGTTATGTGGGGTGCACCCACAATCGCTCACGTGGCCGCGTTCTGGACTAGCTGAAGTCGCTGAATACTCTTCAAGGGCAGTCCCATGTAGAGCACATTGCAATACTCCAGCCTAGAGGTCACAAGGGCACGAGTGACTGTTGTGAGAGCCTCCCGGTTCAGGTAGGGGCGCAACTGGTGCACCAGGTGAACCAGGGCAAATGCCCCCCTGGTCACAGCTGACAAATGGTGTTCAAAAGTCAGCTGTGGGTCCAGGAGGACTCCCAAGTTGTGGACCCTGTCTGAGGGGCGTAGTGTTTGACCCCCCAGCCTGAGAGATGGAATACTTGCCAAATTAGTGGGAGGGAAACACAACAGCCACTCGGTCTTATCTGGGTTGAGCACGAGTTTGTTAGCCCTCATCCAGCCCCTAACAGCTTCAAGGCCCTGGCTCATCACGTCCACCGCTTCATTGAGTTGGCACGGGGCGGACAGATACAACTGAGTATCGTCCGCATACTGGTGGTATTTTATCCCGTGCCGCTGAATGATCTCGCCCAGCGGTTTCATGTAGATGTTGACAAATAGGGGGGACAAGACCGAACCCTGCGGCACCCCATATGTTAGGGGTCTAGGGGTCGATCTCTGCCCTCCAACTAACACCGACTGCGACCTGTCCGAGAGGTAAGAGGAGAACCACCGCAAAACAGTGCCTCCCACCCCCACCTCCCGCAGTCGTCGCAGAAGGATACCATGGTCGATGGTATCGAAAGCCGCTGAGAGGTCAAGGAGAACCAAGATGGAGGCGGAGCCTCAGTCCCTGGCTCTCCAGAGGTCATCGGTCAATGTGACCAAAGCAGTTTCTGTGCTGTAGCCAGGCCTGAAGCCGGACTGGAATGGGTCAAGATAACTAGCTTCCTCCAAGGACCGTTGGAGCTGAAAGGCCACCACCTTCTCAACAACCTTCCCCACAAAGGGGAGGTTGGAGACTGGATGATAATTGTTAAGAACGGCTGGATCCAAAGATGGTTTCTTCAGGAGGGGTCTCACCACCGCCGCTTTAAGTGTGGGGGGAAAGACCCTCTCCCAAAGGGAGGCGGTAACAACTGCCTGGATCCAGCCCCGTGTCACCTCCTTGCTGTTAGCAACCAGCCAGGAGGGGCACGGGTCCAGCACACATGTGGAGGCACTCACAGCTCTCATGGCCTTGTCCACGTCCTCAGGGGCAACATCCTGAAACTCAACCAAGCGATGGTCTACCAGATTATCCCCTTGTGCCTCGGCTGGATCTGCGGAATCGGAGTCCAAGTCCGACCCAAACCGAGCAACTTTGTCCACTAAGAACTGGACATAATCCTCAGCCCTACCCTGCAGGGGATCCCCCATATCCCTCCTATTTAGGAGGGAACGGTTTACCCTGAACAGGGCAGCTGGGCGCGACTCAGCGGAGGCAATCAAGGTGGCAATATAAGTTCTTTTCGCCGTCCTGATTGCCCTGATGTATTCCTTGATGCAAGATGTTAGAAGTGTTCGGTTCGATTCGGATTTATTGGATCTCCATAAGTGCTCTAGGCGTCTCTTCCGGTGCTTCCACTCCCGGAGTTCCTTGGTGAACCAAGGAGGCCTCCTGGATCCACTGCCTCGGAGCGGCCGTAGTGGCACAATCCGGTTAAGAGACTCCGTCGCTGCCGAGTTCCAGGCAGCAACCAGAGTCTCCACCGGACTGTGGGCAAGGGTATCAGGAATAACCCTAAGCTCCGTCTGGAACCTCAAGGGGTCCATAAGTCGCCTGGGGAGGAACCAACTGGTCAGTTCCTCCTCCCTACAGTGGGGGTTTGGTCTCCGAAAGTCAAGCCTCAGTAGGCAGTGGTCTGACCACGAAAGGGGTATGAACTCACTACCCCTCAGACCAAGATCACAAGTCCACTGCTCCGAGAGAAATACGAGGTGGCAATATAAGTTCTTTTCGCCGTCCTGATTGCCCTGATGTATTCCTTGATGCAAGATGTTAGAAGTGCTCGGTTTGATTCGGATTTATTGGATCTCCATAAGTGCTCTAGGCGTCTCTTCCGGCGCTTCCACTCCCGGAGTTCCTCGGTGAACCAAGGAGGCCTCCTGGATCCACTGCCTCGGAGTGGCCGTAGTGGCGCAATCCAGTTAAGAGACTCCGCCGCTGCCGAGTTCCAGGCAGCAACCAGAGTCTCCACCGGACTGTGGGCAAGGGTATCAGGAATAACCCCAAGCTCCATCTGGAACCTCAAGGGGTCCATAAGTCACCTGGGGCGGAACCAACTGGTCAGTTCCTCCTCCCTACAGTGGGGGTTTGGTCTCCGAAAGTCAAGCCTCAGTAGGCAGTGGTCTGACCACGAAAGGGGTATGAACTCACTACCCCTCAGACCAAGATCACAAGTCCACTGCTCCGAGAGAAATACGAGGTGGCAATATAAGTTCTTTTCGCCGTCCTGATTGCCCTGATGTATTCCTTGATGCAAGATGTTAGAAGTGCTCGGTTTGATTCGGATTTATTGGATCTCCATAAGTGCTCTAGGCGTCTCTTCCGGCGCTTCCACTCCCGGAGTTCCTCGGTGAACCAAGGAGGCCTCCTGGATCCACTGCCTCGGAGTGGCCGTAGTGGCGCAATCCAGTTAAGAGACTCCGCCGCTGCCGAGTTCCAGGCAGCAACCAGAGTCTCCACCGGACTGTGGGCAAGGGTATCAGGAATAACCCCAAGCTCCATCTGGAACCTCAAGGGGTCCATAAGTCACCTGGGGCGGAACCAACTGGTCAGTTCCTCCTCCCTACAGTGGGGGTTTGGTCTCCGAAAGTCAAGCCTCAGTAGGCAGTGGTCTGACCACGACAGGGGTATGAAATCACTACCCCTCAGACCAAGATCACAAGTCCACTGCTCTGAGAGAAATACGAGGTCGAGCATGTGACCCGCTGAGTGGGTTGGGCCCCGAATTACTTGTGTCAAGCCCATGGCTGTCATGGAAGCCATGAACTCCTGCGCCCCATCAGAGTGTTCACCAAGCGAAGGCAAATTGAAATCCCCCAGAACCATAAGCCTGGGGAACTCAATCGCCAGCTCGGCTATTGACTCCAGGAGCGAGGGGAGGGCTGCTGCAAGTCCTTGGTGTGCGACTTGCCCAGGTCGTCGTAGCTCTCTGTGTCTTCGGCGATGCTGTTGTTGGACCTGAGGCTGGCCAATATCTGCACTGGGATAACACTGGTGATCTGGAAGCCGCTCTTCTTCTTCAACTGGGCACCCACCGGACCCCGGATGGCTCCTCCTCCCAGCGAGAGCAGTGCCAGGCTCTGCAGAGGAGGCACCCCAGGAGGGCAGGAGGAGACTGAGGCGGAGGCATGGGGAGACTGCATCAGGGGATCCCCCGCATCCCTCCTATTTAGGAGGGAACGGGTTATCCTGAACAGGGCGGCTGGGCGCGACTCAGCGGAGGCAATCAAGGTGGCAATATAAGTTCTTTTCGCCGTCCTGATTGCCCTGATGTATTCCTTGATGCAAGATGTTAGAAGTGCTCGGTTCGATTCGGATTTATTGGATCTCCATAAGTGCTCTAGGCGTCTCTTCCGGCGCTTCCTCTCCCAGAGTTCCTCGGTGAACCAAGGAGGCCTCCTGGATCCACTGCCTCGGAGCGGCTGTAGTGGCACAATCCGGTTAAGAGACTCCGTCGCTGCCGAGTTCCAGGCAGCAACCAGAGTCTCCACCGGACTGTGGGCAAGGGTATCAGGAATAACCCCAAGCTCCGTCTGGAACCTCAAGGGGTCCATAAGTCACCTGGGGCAGAACCATCTGGTCGGTTCCTCCTCCCTACAGTGGGGGTTTGGTCTCCGAAAGTCAAGCCTCAGTAGGCAGTGGTCTGACCACGACAGGGGTATGAACTCACTACCCCTCAGACCAAGATCACAAGTCCACTGCTCCGAGAGAAATACGAGGTCGAGCATGTGACCCGCTGAGTGGGTTGGGCCCCGAATTACTTGGGTCAAGCCCATGGCTGTCATGGAAGCCATGAACTCCTGGGCCCCATCAGAGTGTTCACCGAGCAAAGGCAAATTGAAATCCCCCAGAACCATAAGCCTGGGGAACTCAATCGCCAGCTCGGCTATTGACTCCGGGAGCGAGGGGAGGGCTGCTGCAAGTCCTTGGTGTGCGACTCGCCCAGGTTGTCGTAGCTCTCTGTGTCTTCGGCGATGCTGTTGTTGGACCTGAGGCTGGCCAATATCTGCACTGGGATCACACTGGTGATCTGGAAGCCGCTCTTCTTCTTCAACTGGGCATCCACTGGACCCCGGATGGCTCCTCCTCCCAGCGAGAGCAGTGCCAGGCTCTGCAGAGGAGGCACCCCAGGAGGGCAGGAGGAGACTGAGGCGGAGGCAGAGGCAGAGGGAGACTGCATCAGGTGGGCCAGCAGGCCAGGCAGGAAGTCCTCCAAGCTGGCACCACTGTTGCTGCATTTAAAAAGGAGGATAACCACTGTCCAAAACCATTCCAAATTTAATTCCACTGCTTGATTCTTCTGTAGCCTTGGCTGGATTTTTTGTCACTGGCTTGAAAAACTTCTCTTGCATCGATCAGGGACTTTGCATTGTCCCTGAGGTCAGCAAGATGTATTCTTCCTGTTCACTGTCTCTTCGGGACGCTTTAGGTCCAATTGGACCACCTAGCGGCAAAAGTATCAGCTGTGTTCTCGGAGCATCAAGACCACACGTCCGTATCATCACAACATTGACTCCTCCTCCTAATCTGTATAGCTTTTCTTATTGTTCTTGTTAGTACTTCCAAAGACAATATAAATGGCATTTGGGATATGGATACCCTTGTGTAGTACCTTTCCGGATGTTAAAATTTTGTGTCACCACTCCATTCACTAATACTTTGGCCTCCTGTTTGGAATATATAGCCATGAACATATTTAAGAATTTATCACTGAAATCCATTAGTTGTTCAAAGTTCCATTTGACATTATCAATAGCTTTGGGGGCATTAGAAACATCAATACTGCTTGTGTCTCACTATGTATTTCATAATATTCTAGCGTATCAAGTATTATTCTCATATTGTTCCTAATTTGTCTTTTAGGCAAGAACCCATTTTGATCCACATGTATAAACTCATTTAAAACCCTTTTCCATCTTTCAGCTATTATTACCATAAATATTTTATAATCTGTATTCATCAACGAGATAGACCTATCGTTTTTAATTAACATTAAATCAGTATTTTCTTTTGGAATCAATATAATATTTGTCTCTATAGTGGAATCTTTGTCTCATTTAATTCTGCATTGTATATCTCAAGCAACACTTGTCCAAACGTATCCTGTAGGCTCTTTATACATTTCTACTAGCAACCCATCCGGACCTTGTGCTTTATATTCTTTTGTTTTTTTTATTGCCTCAATTAATTCTGGCAACCTTATTTCTTCATTTAACATATTTTTGTTTGTTCTGAAATTTTAGGCAGTGAGACTTTCTTTAAACATTTTATTGCTTTATCTTCCGAATATCTGTCTGTCTATATCATCATACAGTTTCTTATAATAATCCTGCACTATATTCTTTTTCTGCTCATTCTGATAGCACATCTCTCTTTCCTCATCTAGTTTAATAATTTGTAGTTTACTAATTCATCTTTTCCAATTTTCCATCCCTCTTTCTCTTTATATTTCTTCAATTTATATGCTAACCACCTCCCTGGTTTGTTTGCATTTTCAAAGAAGTTTCGTTTAGTTTTTTTTTTAAATGTCTCTTGCCAACGCCTCCTTCTTAAGCTTGTTTCAATTCCTTGATTTGGGTCTCGGCCTCCACTTGATGCGCCATGTGCTTGAAGCAGCCTCAGAGCAGCTAGACAAATTCAACTTCATCGTCTGGCTCAGGGGCTTCTTCATGAAGCTCAGCTATTCATTCCATCACTTCTCCCTCATTCATGTCATTTGCAATCACCAAAATTAACTCCTGGTTGGTTGGGTATTGATCTCCATAATAATCAATGTACGTCCAGACTTGGTTGAGGAAATAGACTAGCTGGCCCATCAAAGGTCGCTCTAATTCTTGGAGGAGGAGTGGCTGGCGGGTTAGTCTGTTGGGCTGGCACCAGCTGCTGGGCAGCTGCCAGTGGTTGGAGCTGTGTGGGTGGTTGGGCAGGCACTTGTGGCTGGGACATAGCCAGCAGTGGATCTTACACTGGCTGCTGACCTGGTATTTGTGGCGGAACCATGACTGGTGGCTGGAACAGCAGTGGTTGCTGGATGAGCATGGGCTGCAACATCCACATCCATTGATATTGCACCCACCCCTAGCAAGGGGAGAATGCCCACCCAGGTGGGATCTTGTTGACTGGGAACAGTCTAAAGACAGGCTGCTGGGGCAGCATACTAAGTCCCACCAGCCTCAATTGTGGCCCTGGTATTGCCAAATTGAATTGAGCCATTGGGCCCTGCTGCTGTCGTGGCTACTCTCTTGGTAGACTGGGCCCAACACTGGAGGCTGTGGCATGATCCACTTCATGTTGAATAGAATGAGGCTGATGCTCCACTTGGT
The DNA here is from genome assembly GCF_009769535.1 of Thamnophis elegans. Taxonomy (NCBI): domain Eukaryota; kingdom Metazoa; phylum Chordata; class Lepidosauria; order Squamata; family Natricidae; genus Thamnophis; species Thamnophis elegans. The sequence continues at coordinate 98,040,427 of NC_045558.1, forward strand.
GGTGCTGCGCCTTAAGGTTTGGAAAAGTAAATGTGTGTTGAGCAGGGCCCACTGGGATTGCCCAGTTCCAAGGAGTGGAGAGGCGCTGCCCACATGGAGTTGGCTGAACTGCTCTGGGAGGCCCACCAATGACTGGCTGTGTGATGGTAGCGGAAGTCCCCATTCCCGAGAGCATCTGAGGTCTGCCATTCCCGATGCCCTCCACTAATAGCCTGGAGTCTGTTCCAATCTATCCTTCATCTGTCGGCTCGACAGCATCTCTTTGGCCATTGCTTCTTGGGGTAGCTTGGCTCCTGTAGCCTCATCCCGCAGAGTCCAAATCTGGCTGTGTGGCTTGCCCAGGTGCTGGCTCTTTGGACCGGGTACCCAGATGACACTCCAATTCCACAGCCATTTCCGCTTCCACTATGGCTTGGAAAGGGGAGTAGATGGTCTCGACATAAATTGCCAAGCCAGCCGCTGTGGCTCCCTCTGTGGCTGTCTTGCCTTCCTCCATCTTCTGAGTCTTCACACTGCCCAGCATCGGGTTGGCATTTGAAGCTCAGCACCCTGAGGCTTGGGGAAATCCACATTCACCTCTTTTTTTAATTTTTAGATTACTTAAAAATAAAGTTAGAATTCAACATTTCTAGAAACCACGGGAAGTTCACATCTCTTGGTACTTTCCTCTGAGCACTGCTTTATGACACTGCAAGTAATTGTGTGAGAGAGATAAAGCCACCAACTTAAGAAACAAATGTTGAGGGACAGAAATTGATATAACCTCACATGCCATATGGCCAGTTCTTTGCTCTGAAGTTTCCACCTTAAGCTGTAGTGCAGGACAAAATAGTGTGACTGATGTAAAATAAAATATGTGTTTAACTTTTATATATAGAATGGGGAGACATCATCTTGATCTCTTCCTCAAAAACAAAATATTTTGGGACAGTCTTGTTTCAGATCACTAACAATGTTCCCTCTATTTTTTTTTTCAGTGTGTGCAGAAAAGTATAGTGTTTGAGTGGCACATTTTCATGTCTAAGCACATGCATTTTTTTTAGCTGTAACTGCTATCAGAGCAGATGTTTGGGAGAGGGGCAAGGAGGAAAAGGGTCCCCTCCCTCTCCCTCAGACTTCCAGGAAGGAAGGAATGTGTGGGGGAGGGAAAGGAAATGGGAAAGAAGAAAAGGAAAGAAAAAGGAATGAAAATGGGGGGAAAAGGAAAGAAAAAGAGAAAGGAAAGGAAATGGAAAAGAGGGAAAGGAAAAAGAAAGAAAATGGGAAAGAAGAAAGGAAAGAATGAAGAGGGGAGGTAAAGGGAAGGGAAGGGAAAAGAAAAAGGGAAAAGGAAATAAGGAAAGGAAAAGAGAAAGGAAAGGAAAAAGGAAAGGAAATGGGAAAGGGAAAGGGAAAGGAAAAGAAAAAGGAAAGGAAATGGAAAAGAAGTAAAGGAAAAGAGAAAGGAAATGGAAAAGAAGAAAGGAAAGGATGAAGAAAAGGAAAAAGGAAAGGAAGATAAAAGAAGGACATAAAGGGAAAGAAAAGAGTGGAAAGGATTGGTACTGCTCAAAATTCAAGTCTCAAGATCCCATGGACCCCTTTGGCTTAGGCATTCCAATTCCACACTGGTTCCCTCTCTCCCTGAAGCGAAGGGATCGCAGAAAGACTGCCCAGCCAGAACGGAGCTTCAGATGACACAATGCCTAAGAAACCCTGGATGTGCAGAGAAACGCAGGCTACAACCAGCGAATCACGTTTCCCCAGGAACCGATGAAGCCCCATAGGACTAATGGGAATTCTCCCTTCTGCAGTGTCATTGGTTGCCAGGCAGAGCCTTCCTTGATTTCACCAATCACCAGATAGAGGAGAGAGTTCGGTGCAGAGAGAGAAGGGAGGAAGGGGGGATATTTTCAGTCACATTTAAAGAAACATTGTGCTGCAGTTTGAAACTTATGTGCGGTGTTTTCTTGTTTTGTGCGCAGCCGCACAGACGTGCAGCTTAGGGGAAACATTGGTCACTAATACATCCTATGTCGAACAGGAAAAAAGAGAAAAAACATTTCAACATAATACCTCAGACTTTAGCTGGGTCATCGCATTGAAATAAGCACTCATATCAGGGGTACCAGTTGATGCTTGTTTTGTGTAGTACTCTTGGATGTTCTGCTCCAGTTGCATGTTAGATTTTTCAAGGGACAGCACCTTGTTTTAAGGAAAATAAAGTAAAATTGAATTAGAATATCAGAATAAAGAACAGCTGGCAGAATCTTAAACTCTCTAGATCTGCTTTGCTATTTGACTTTAAGTATCATCATCAGGCAGAACTACTGTCAGCTTTGGACATAGATAAATGAATAATTCGACAGACACATAGACTGTCTTGAATGAGTAATTGACTTCCCTAACTGGTGCCCTCAGACTTCCAGAATCTCTCATTCATGTAGCCAATGTCAATAATTAGATTGGAAAGATTCAATGAAAGGCAGAAGAAAACAAGCCCCTCTTTCCTCCTGCAATTCCTTCCTTCCTTCCTTGATCACATCTTTAACCGACTATACATTCTTAAAACTGCCATAGGTACTTGGCCAGTTCCTTACTGCATAGCATCTTCTTCTCAAGTCATTGAACTATTGTTGTGTTGCTGTAGTTGTGAGAAGAACAGGCTTTATTTTCCCTCACCAATGCCTGAATGATGCCATTGGAAGTCCTCAGTGTGGCAATGGCTTTACTCAGGTTGGTAGGAATACAGAGTGCAGAGACAGAGGAGGAAAGTAAGAGAAATAGACCTTAATCCTACACTTATCTATTGATCAATCCCTGATTGGCTCCATCCTGAAATTTGGATGAAGAAAGAATGATAAAGAGAATACTTCTGTCTTTTTAAAATCACCAGAGAAAACAGAATAGTGAAGCATGAAAACTAGATGTCTTCAAAAGTTATATTGGCAGAATCCACTATGACATTTCCTAAATGAAATTTCCTAGTGTATCTAGAAAAATACAATCTGAAAATCTTTAGAAAGTACTAAATGGGGGGAAATTATTGGAAGCTTATTTGCATAGTTGCATATATATTGTATTTAAATTAATGAAAGTGGTGTAATACCACTATTGACTAAACACATGGTCCCTGCCACGGAAGGAATTGGAACTATTTCTGTTCTGCTCTGTTATCTCATGTCTGAAAAGAAAAGTCATTTTAATTTATCCTTACAAATATGATTCCATGTTCTCATACTGAGACGGTGGATTACAATCTATTTAGTTGTTTCTGTGCTGGAGGATTAGCTATACTTCAAAATCCTCTATTTTCTCTATTCAACATTCTGGGTTAATTATTGTCTCTTCTAAACATGTGTTTAGAATTACAGCTCTTAAAGAGGCTCATAAATTGAGAGAAATGTCAAGAGATAAAGACAGAAATTTTAATTTGTGTAGGCAGGGAATATCATCTCCATGGTGAGAGGACAATTCCATCCTGGGTGTTGTCGTGCTAATGACACATTGCATCAAAGTGCAATCAAACAATATTTCTGTGGTACCAAACATATGGAGTTCAGGGGAAATTATACCTACCCCACTTCCATCCCAAAAAAAGATAGTGTATCAAGACATTTAAAACAGCAACCACTGACCATTGCAAATAACCTACAATTATTGCAAATAACCTACAATTAATCTTTCCTTGCTAACTTCCAAACTGTTTGAATTCAGTGTCTCACTTATAACTTTCTGCAATATAAAACAAAGAAAATAAATCTTACATAACCAAAGCATTTTTACCACAAAAACCAGTAAAACACAGACCACAATCACTTATAGAAATGTATTTATTTTTTGTTAGTCCATAAGATCAAATAATTATCACTATGCTGTGTTCTGGAGTACCTCTGTTGCACTGTGAAAACTATTTCACATAAGATGAGTTTTTCTAATGGAAGGTAGAAGGTTTGAGGTTGACGGCCGATGTATTGGGGGGGGGGGTGTTGCCTTACAACACCATAAAATATGATTTTACTGTTAAAACTCCTATCTTCTTTTTCTGTTTATTTTTTATGTTGTAAGCTTCCCAGGGTTATATGCCCCCCAATCTAATATAAAAAAAAGTCTCCTCAATAAATAAAACCCATTAAAAAAGTAGATCAGAATGTTTCAAGAAAAAACAACCTCCTATGCCCTGCCAGTGTAGATCAGGTAGTTTTTTTTACTAATATACTTCAAAACAAAATATAAAGTACACTCAAAAAATCTTGTCCCTTAGCTTTACAAGATTAATCCCACAAGCATGTTTGAAAGCCATGAACAGATAGAATACCGATGACAGAAACAAAGAAAAATTATTGGCTTTTGACTCCATTATTTTCTTCCTCTTATCCTCTCAAATCATACTCTTCCATAATTTTCTATCAAACATTGTCTTTCTTGGGTAGAGGAAGGGACATGATCTAATAATTCATCTAAACATTTATCAACATCATTCCTTTAACACTGAATAATTGGAAAGATGCCACATGTATCTTTCTTCCAGAAAAAAATGCTAGAATGTTTGTCACTTAGACAAACATCTTCCTTGTCAAGAAGCTGTCTTATATTCTCCCATATTCCACAAAAATGCCCGAAAGACAAAGATAGACATACCTTTATAGTATTACTTTTTCCCTGACATTGCCACTAGGAAAACATTATCTGATTACTCACTTTGTCTAGGTAGGCAGCCAGGCGGTCATTCAGATTTTTCATGGTGCCCTTTTCATTCATGTGCAGAATATTTGTGTCCATAAATGCCTGCCCATCACCATATGACAGTTTAGCCATGTCCCCTCTAGCCCTGTGGATACTTGGCACTGCCTGAGAACTGCTTAAGGCAAGCAGGCGTCTTCCCCTGGGTCCTTGCATGCTTCCAGAGCACATGCTGTGGGTGGAAAAAGTAGTAGGCATGGTTTCACCTGCAGAAGCAGTGCAAAACGGAAGAGTGAAAGCAAAGTAAACCTTTGAAAGTCTCCTTATATAGGCAAGTTAAGGGCAAAACTAATCTTCAGCCTTCCCCTTACTGGACTGTCTGGTTGTACCTCATGATAACATGAGGCCCAAGGTCGTTTCCCCCCTCCCCCTCATCCTTGAGGCTAGTTTGCTGTGCCATTGCAAAATTCTCTGATCAGATCTCAATCCACTTCGTCAAAATAACACCAAACTGAATGTTCACACCGGCCTTACAGTTCCCAAGCCAAATAAGCACAATGATTCAAAAAAATAATGGAAGGAAAAGAAATGGTCCAAATAGGTGGGGAATGATTCCATAAAAATGAAAGAGGCTTAGTAAGAAACACAGGGGGCAGGGGTTTCATGTGAGCTGTTGTTATGAAATTGCTATGATTCAGTCACTCACATTTTATGGAAGAACCACATGATACTGGCATGCATCTGTGGTACTCCCACATTTTCTCACTGTTGCTACCACAGTTTCCTTACTAGAGAAAATTCCACCCTTTTGCAGAATTAATACTGTTTACAAGTATACTTGGCCTTAATGGTGCTTTTCCTATGTCCCTAATGTAGGCAAGTTAAAATTCTTAAATTATTGTGCCAGCATCTTAACCCAGTAGATTTTTATACTTTCTCGTCCAGTTGCCTCTTCAAAAAGCACATTTGATCATCATGACCTGATGATTGAGAATCACCATAGACATTTAGTCCTATAATCCTAATTAACCAATTTTCTCTCCCCCGCCCCCATCCCCATATACATAAAATATATTGAATTAATAGCTTGGCAATCTATTTCTATGCACTGAAATACTACTTATGGGACTGGTCCTTAAATGGTGCTATGCAAACCTCATTTTTAAATTCTATGAAAAAATAATTTACAGTTCACCCTTCCTGGTGAACATTTTTGATGATCCCCCATTCCTCTTCACGTTGAAAGCACCAAAGGCACTTCCAGATTGAAATGATTATTGTGACATCATTGTTGCCCAGGGAATGCCCAAGTAAGGGTTCTTTTCATGACTCCATTAATGAGCCCATCAAAGTGGTCCCTACCAACTTATAGTTACTCACTTTTGGCCTGCCAGGTTGGCAGAAGCTGGAGGACAGGAGCTCAAAGCATTAGATGCAAGCATTTTACTCCTTAAGACCCCTTCAGTAAACCTCCACCTTGAGACATTTTCTATTAAATGAGTTCTAGGGAATCATGATTCCCATTCAGCTATGCCTATAAAACAATGATTTATTATCATACTGTATGAGGCAGTAAGTCATATAATAATCATTTGTATGGAGCAAAGTATATGGAGAACTGTGTATGAATTTCAATAATATTTAGAATTTAATAATACATTCATCATCAAACTTTAGATGACTCAAATGTTTGAATGTAGTATATAAAAGGAATATCTTACAACATGTTTCAGTTGCACCAAATTTAATATAATTTTATCCAATATTACAGAGATATTGCTGTTACCTTTTGATTTAAACTCAGGATTTTGTGAAAATTGTCTTTGGATATGCTTGGTTTAAAAATTAGAAGGAAAAATGATAAGCAAGGTGACTTCACATGAAGTATGTGGATATTCCAGTAAGTAAATCATAGTGGATCAATGCAATAGGGGAAACTTCTAAAAACAAAAGCAAAAGAATGTGCAATCTTCAAACGCCTGGAATTTTCCATGGCTTTTCCCCCTACAAATTGTATTTTACAAGCAAAAGAATTGAGATGGAAAATCCCTAGTAATACATTAATAGTTTCAACAAGAGATTCCAAAGTAAATCTCTGAAAATACATTAAGCTTACAATGAAGTATATGACATTGGTCAATACAACAATCACCATCTGAGGCTTACAGACCAAAAGCAAGGTAGTAAATTTCAGTGAGATTTGGTGACTCAAAACCCAGCTGCTCTTATACTGTGTCACACATACTGCTGCTTTTCACATTATTTCTGGCATGCTTTAAGATAGATGTGTGGGAAGGAAAAAGGCTGTTCTACACTGTGTTATGCCATGGGTCAGAAAGGCAGCTAGGTAATGGATGAACCTCATGGGGAAAAAATTAGGCTGTACATGTGAAATGGAAATAGGATAAGGAATAGCAACAGTAGCTTAAAGTGAAAGCCATGGAACAAAGGACCCCTCGAAGATTTTGGGCACAGGTAAGCATGCTGTAACTAAGAAAGTGAGCCATACATTGGAGCCAGAAAAAAACTTAGCTACATGGGCCTTGAATTTTTTATACAGGATCCTCATTCATTCCTGGTCTGCTGCAACCCTTTAAAATACACAGCTATGTTGACAAGTATGGCTTTGCTGGCTTGCAGAAAATATATATATATATTCTCTTCTCCCCTCCCAGCTCACATAGAAAGCAAAGGTATCCATAATGAAAAGCTCCTGAGAACTTGTTATTTACAATTTTATAGTATTGCCAGCTTTACGGTTGGATTTATTTATTTTTTTAGTGTGCTAGGTCATTGTATAGACTATATAGGAGTAGATTGTACATTGTACAGATTATGTAGGAGGAAGGAGAGAGGGATGACAAGCCGATTGAGGCAATGGTGGGATTAAAAAAAAATTGCTACCAGTTCTGTGAGCATGGCTTGGAGGGCGGGGCATGGCTTGGTGGGTGTGGCTTGGTGGCAGGGGAAGAATATTGTAAAATATCCATTCTCACTCCAGGGGAAGGTTACTGCAAAATCCTCATTTCCTCCTGATCAGCTGGGACTCGGGAGGCAGAGAATAGATGGGGCAGGGCCAATCAGAAGTGGTATTTATTGGTTCTCTGAATTACTCAAAATTTCTGCTACTGGTTCTCCAGAACTGGTCAGAACCTGCTGAATACCACCTCTGGACTGAGAAAATCCATTTCAAATAATAGAATAGATGTTTCTATTTTGTAGGATTTGTAATCCCTTTATGATGAGAACAATTCAAATTAACATTGTAATTTAATAGTGTTTATACCTTCCTTATTCTATTTCTCTTGATTTCTTGCAATTTTGCATTAGTCCTTCCTGCTTGGTTTATAATATCATATACAGTATTATCTTTTTCCTGATCAAGGGGATTGGTGTTTGAATAGCTGCCTGATTGACAATCATTCTGGGCACAGATTTATAATACAAGATGGTCCAGAAAGCCATGTCTATAAATTTGTGCCTTTTAAAAAGGTAAATGATGAACTGAATTCCTGGTGACCATATGACTATATAAATGTTTTATTAATATTTAAATATATGCTGCCTGATCCTTAACAACTCTGGATGTCAGTGTAGGTTTTTTTGGCATCACTATAGAAGTAGTTGGAGTTGTTTTCCCTATTTTTTTTTGTTTGTTTGTTTATCAAGTCAGTGCTGACTCCTATGCAGGACTAGATCCTGCAGTTTCCCTGGTAGCATTTTTGGAAGAGGATTGCCATTGCTTTCTTCCTAGGACCAAAAGAAAGTGGCTAGCCCAAAGTTGCCCAAAGTTGATTTTGTGTCTAAGGAAAACATGCATGGTCCTTTGGGTTTCTAGACAGATGTCATAACTATCACACCAAATTCATGGGTTTATTACTACATTTTCAGGATTTTTTAAAATATTCCAATCTGGGCTAAAGTGTCGCCACGATATTCCCTGGTGGTCTCTTGTCCAATTTTAAATTTGACTCGATTTAATTTTTAAACTCCTTAAAAGGCCAACCAGATGCTGCCATCCATTGAGACATTGACACATTAAAAAGTCTTGAAAAAGAAAACATCCAACAGACCAGAATTAACAGATCTGCCAAAAACAAAATAAGAGAGATATTTATATGACTTTCTGATTGTGTGAATTCACAATGCAGTACATTTTAATCTAGCCAAGTAACTTGGCTTTTCAGAACACACTATTCAATGAAAAAACCAAAATTTATCAAGACTGATGTATTGTAGTGAGTCCATGTGTTAAAGTCTCTGCCTGGTCTTATTAAAATATGTGGGGGGGGGGGGAGATTGTGCATGTTAGGCAGATTTCTTGAATCGTGTCCTAACTAACAAGACTTCACTTGCAAACCCTGGGTGTGATTTCCAAGAAAACCTGCTTTTATTGGGAAGCCTAATTTAAAGGACTCCTCCATTTTAGCTACCCAAGATAGATTCCAAATAGAAAATGAATGGCTTCATAGCATAGATCTGGATGTCAGCATTCCAACTAACTCTTCATTGCAATTCAGAACTCAGGCAAAGTCCATCAAAGTAAGATTTCATTAGAGAAGTCATATCGGCACATCTGGGGAAAACCCGAATTTGATATCCCGCATTTTCCCCACCCATACTAAAACTCACATTCTGCTCTGTCCAGTGACATTCACATCACATGGCCCAATCAATCCCATCTCAGCTGCCTCCAAACTTCATTCACTCCCCTCCAGGTGCCAGCAGCCTGACCTTGATCTCATGTGAAAGAATGTTATGATTTACTCCCTTTGCTATTCTCCCGTTCCCACTGTGGCAGCCCTGTAAAGTCTGATCAAAGATGGATCCAAGACTGGCAGGTTGCATCCTCTCAAGCGATGAGAACATCCAGAAAATAGACAAGTAATGGGGTAAGGATCAAGGGTCTAAAGTCTCTCTAACCACCCTTTGGCTTATCAGTGAATTTTTCATGAAACTGTTTCACCAATCTATCCACTTTCATATCCCAGCTTTTCATCTGTGGCCTCAGACAAAGGTTACCGCTTCTGATGGATTAAATACTGTAAATGACCTTTTTGCATTCTAGAGTCCAATATTTTCTTCACTTCATAATGTGTTTTCCCTTGTACTACACTTGACCTGGGAGTTGGTTGATCTCTTGGTCTTATCTACGAGCTAGTTGCTAGTTTCAGCAAACTGCTATGAAACACCAGATGCACCTTCTTTAACAAGTGCGGAAGGTTAAGCTGCACAGTTACTGGATTTATTACTTTCACTATGGGAAACAGTCCTAGGAATTTTGGTACTAGTTTCTTGGTAGGTAATCTTAGCCTAAGATAAAGTGGACACATAGACCCAGTCTCCCACTTTAAAGGGGGCTTGAAGAGATCAGTGTTTGTCTGCCTGCCATGGGTATTTCTCTGCAGCTTGGGTGAGGACTCAGTTGATATTTTCCCACCCGTTTGAGTGAGTCCATCCATTCAGTTAGGGTCATTGAGGGTGGAGGCTCTCTGGGTAACTCAGGCATGGGCACAAAGTCCATTCTGCTAGTGATTTGGAAAGGGGTTAGACCAGTGCTGCTGTGTACCGCATTGTTGTACTCTACTTCTGTGAACAGTAGCAAATCTGCCCAATTGTCTTGTTGATAATATATATAGCATGTCAAGTACTGCTCCACCATTGCATTTGCTCGTTCTGAAGCTCCATTCATGCTCAGATGAAAAGCCGAGCTCAGTTCTTGAGAGAATTCAATGGCTCATAGGAACACCTTCCAGAAGGAGCTGTGAATTGGACTCCCTGGTCGGAAATGACTCAGCAAGGCATTCCATGCAGTCTATAGATATGCTTGTTGAACATTTATGCCAGTTTTTTAGCTGAGGGTAATTGGAGCAAGCAATGAAATGAGCTTGCTTAGAGAATAGATCTATCAATTCTCCAAATGACAGTGCTCCCACCATTCTTAGGGAGTTTAACTATAAAATCCATGGTGATCCTTCCCATGGTCAGCTGGGGTCAGCTATCAGTTGAATAAACCAGGCTTTTTTCTGTTCTCATTTTCATGCTGCACAAGTGGAGCAGCTTTTTACATTGTCCTCCACATCTGCTTTCATTTTTGGCCACCAAAATTGTCTCCTTGCTAAGTGAAGGATTTTCAAAAACCCAAAGTGACAAGGCAACCGGGAGTCGTCTCTGTGCTGTAGTACCTGTAGCCCTAGGCTGGCTAGGACATACAGTTTAGATCCCTTCCAAACTAAGCCATCCCGCAAGGTTAGGGTGACTTTGTTGTCCTTAATCCATTGGTCAGTGGGGAGGGCAGACTTAAAGATCGCAGTCACAGGTCTCCTTTTGGGTCATCTCAATTCCAGGCTTGACTTCTAAGTAGTGACTTCTGGTTGCGAAAAGGGTATGGCTCCATGCACTATTTCCTCTTGTCAACTGTTGAACTGGGGTTTTCTTGTTAAAGCATCAGCTAGCTTGTTTTTTTCTCCTAGAATGTGTTTTGTTTTGTTCACAAACCGAGGTAACACCAGACGCCAAGTTGCAGTTGAACCATTTATTAACATAGAACTACGACAGACAAAAAGAGAGCCCATCTGACGGCTATTTGTAAGACTGATATCGGACGGCCAGCCAATCCACGGCTACATTTGGCATGCCTGTCCCCTGGCGCGCTGGAACCAATCAGCGAAACTCAGCTCAGTCCAGGTCGGAAGTTCAAGGACTTAACATGTTTTACCACAAAGTTGACCACTTGAAGTATTACATCCAGCAGACTTGTTTAGGGGACAACTTCCTAGAAGTTTCTAATGCCTCTAGGTTCTTGTGGTAGGTCCAGACATCAAAGGTACACTGCTGCCTTCTGAAAAGTGTTGCCAAGTAAGGAGAGCCCATTTAACCACCTAGGCCTATCACCATTCTGTGTCTGTAAGCTTTTTCAACATGTAGGTGTAAGGCTGCAGTTGGCCCTGAGGATTTTCTTGTAGAAGCACTACGGCAGCTGTGATATCACTGGCATAGGCCTGTACCACAAATAGCCATTTGGAGTCCGGGTGTCATAAGGTTAGCTCCTTGGAAAATAGTCCCTTTAACTTTTCAAATGCCCGTTGACAATCAAGGGTCCAGTTTAAGGGTTGGTTGTGCTGGGCCTTTGGGCTGATTCCCTTCATCTTTAATAGTTCTGTAAGTGGCAGAGCTATCTCAGCAGATGTGGGAATTAACTTCCAATAAAAATTTGTAAAGCCTAAAAAGCTTTGAAGTTGCTTGCAGGTGTGAAGGGACTATCAATCCAGTACTGCCTTAACTTTTCCTGAGTCCATTTCAAGTCCCTTGTTTGACACTCAGAAGCCCAGGTAGTCTAGAGAGGTCTTGTGGAACTCACATTTTGACAGCTTAGCGTAGAGCTTAATGGCTAGGAGTTTTCATGTGTGTGTGTGTGTGTGTGTGTGTGTGTGTGTGTGTCATTTTAAATATACACCCATATTGTGTGTGAACAGAGTTTGTTCTGAGTATCATTCACATTAATCCAATTCACAATAATAATATTAGTAATCTCTATCACACTTATCAAATTTATATAATTCTCATTATATTATTTAAACATACTTAAAAGGAGAATGTCTAATGTCATCTCCTTTTTGTGCTTGAATTGTTATCCATTTCTTCATATTAATCCAATTCACAATAACAGTATTAGTGATCTCTATCACATTTATCAAATTTAAATAATCCTCATTATATTGTTCAAACATACAAAAACAAAAAATGCCTAACTCCTCATCTTCATCTCTATCTTCATCTCTATCTTTCTTGTTCAATTTAAACATTTTTCTATTGTGAACAAATTTAATCCTCTTTATATTATTTAAATGTACATAAAAGAAAAATGCCTAACATCTGTAAACTTATATTCTTTCTATTATTTTTATTCATTCTATAAACAATTTATATTCTAATATATCCCCTATCTAATTTTATTTCTGCCTCTTTCAATTTACAATCAGACTACTTTAATAGCAATAAGAGTAGAATAAACAATCATGCCTCAATCGAATTCAGAGAATCCAAAACCCTAGAAGTATGGTTTATTAAATGGGGCTCTCTCTTTCAAATTTCCATACTGCCTTTTTTTCCAGCAGATATTTGTTTCATTCAATCTCCATTTCTTTCAAAACAAGGTGAATTGTTTAAATGGGCCAATTCCAGCATTTACTCAATACTCTTATAATCCGATATTTTTCAAGTTCTTTAACTCTACTCTGTGGTTTTAGTCTTTTATTCTAGCTTCCTAGCCTCTCTTTTATAAAGTGTCTTTCATAAGGCAATAAATAGCTAGAAATCACAGCCACCAAATATCAAGTATTTTCTGTAAATTTCCAGGTTTCTAGGAGTCACTTTTCCTTTCATCAGTAGATAGCAGTCTCAACTAACTTTTCAGCATAGATCTCTTTAAAAATATTTTCTCCTACTTAAACAGTTACATTTTTAGAGTCTCTTCTTTAGGATTTTTTTTTAATCCTTGGGGTAATTTGTAAAGAAAGAGAATCATCTCACCCAGAAACACAGTCTCTATTCACTGCTCTTTTCATTCCTACACTTTCTTAGGTGTTGTCGCTGCCCCCAGCTTCATGGTAGCCATGTTCACTGCTGCTGCTCTTCGCAGGGGGATTTTCCAAGCCAGGGAGAAGAGATGCAGCTCTCCTCAACCTGCAAGCCCCCCCCCTTTACTTGACCACCCCTACAGGATGACTATGGCTCCTTTCAGAGCCCTCCAACAGGGACAGCTCAGAGTGGGACTGTGGAGCTTGCAGTCCTTGCCTCCAATGGCACTGGAAATACAGCCGGAAGTCATCTAGGAGTTTTTTCAAGATTTGCCGTACTAGTTTCATGTGTTCTTTCATAGTTTTGCTAAAGATAAGAATATCGTCCAAATACACTAGAACTCCTTTGTATAGGTGTTCATCACATCATTAATGAGTTGCATGGAAACTGCAGGGGCTCCCTTTAGCCCAAACAGTATGACTTTAAACTGGAAGCTGCCTAATGGGCAATTGAATGCTGTTTTCCATTCATCACCCTCCTTGATCCACAAGTGGTAGTAAGCTTCTCTGCGGTCTAGCTTGTAAACACCTTTCCCTTTGCCAGGTGGTTGAGCATGTCATTCATGAGGAGTGGGGGTAGGTGTTTTCCACACACACTGCATTTATTCTGCAGAAATCAATGCAAAGCCTCCCCCCATCTTTTTTCTCTTTAAAAAGTACTGGGAGTACAACCTTAGATTTAGCAAGCTGGATAAATCCTCTCGCTAAGTTTTCATCAATGTATTTTCTCAATTCGCCCATCTCCTTAGGGGGGCATGGAATACATTTTTGGCTTAGGCAGCTTTGCCCCTGGCACAGATTCTATTATGCAAGCCATGGGTCAATATGGAGGGAGTACATTGCATTTGTCTTTGCTGAAAACTCCTATTAAGTTTCTGTACTCTTTGGGTATTTTCAGACAGTCTGGCAGCCCCTCCATGGCAGAGGCTATTCCTTCTCTCTGGCTGAGGCTGTGTGGTCCTAAAGAGGACCAATTCTCAGTTTGCAGAATGGGGGAAGTGGTCCAATGCCCACTTTTAGCTTCCGTTAGCCATCTTTCCATATGATGATCAGGGCCCACTTGTCTAACCAGGACAGACTGAGGATGAATAATTCAATCATTTTTGGGGCAACTATGAATCGTATGATTTCCCAGTGGCACCCCATTTCCAGTCTTACAGGTTCAGTGACTAAGATTGCAGGTGCACCACTCACTAGTTATCTATCCATCTGCTCAACCAAGATAGGATGGCTCAAATTTCTCATCTCTATCCCTAGATCCTGCACAGTTTGGGAGCTGATCAAGCACCTGGTGCAACTTGTGTCTATTATGGCCTCTAGGTTCCCATGGGTGCCTGTCGTAGGTAATATTATGTGAGACTTTATGGCAAAGGGATTAATGGCTTCACTTACCATTGGGTCCTCCCTGCCACTTCCACTGGTGTTGGTGGTTCTGGAACCAGAGTTCCCCTCTACTGATACAGTGGAGGGAGAACCTCCATGGCTTACCAAACAAATTTGCCTTTGTCTTGAAGCTTTCTGGGAGTTCTCCTGAATTTTGCAGCCGCTGGTGTTCACACCTGAGGGACCAGAGCTGGTGAGTGGCATTTGGAGACTCAGTGGCCCAGTTGGCCACATTTGAAGCACTTTATAATGGGCGTGGCTGCCTGCCTCATTTCCACTGCCTACTTAGTGGCAAATAAAACATCCCAATGATCATTTGGGGGCCTTTTCTGGCATGGATCTTCAATGGGGTGAATCTTTAAATCCACAGTTACTACTATCCGATACCAGTCTTGGACCCAGTTTGGTACTACCCTGTAGGTGCATGCTTGCCTAAGGTCCTGGTCCAGGGCCTCTTTGAAGTAGTGGGTGAAGTCATTCAGGCCAGTTCTGTAGTTTGCTGGCTACTGTTATAAACTCCCATGCAAAGTCCTTGGGGGGGGGGGCACTTCACTGCTTCAATCTCTTGATTTTTGCTTCAGCTTCCTCTCAGTTGGCTGTGTCCTCGAACCGAGCCCTTAGTGACTGCATGAATTCGTCCGCATCTTCTAACTCGGATGCTCCATTGTGGAGTTGGGCAATCCAGTCTGCTGCTTACCCCTCCATCATATTGTCCACAATGGCTGAGATTGTCTCCTGATCTCATCGGTATTGAGCTCCATAATGATTGATGCGGGCCCAGATGTGATTTAAAAAGTAAGGTAGATTCCCCAGAGTGCCATTGAAGGTACCCATGAGCAATGGTGGGGCAGCTGCAGGCAGTGCCATTGCAGCTGGTGGAATCAGTGCTTGGGCTGGAGTCAGTATCCACTGGCATTAAATCTACCCCTGGGCTGGATAGAAGGCCCATTCCAGTGGAATTTGATTGACTGGCAGCGGTCTGAGGGGTGCTGGTAGAAGAGGATGGGTGGGCTTGGTAACCTCATCATTCCTCCCCAGTTGCCTAGGCTTGAGTGACCCTGGCACCCAGGGTGTTGACCAGCCGCTGCACCCTGCTGGTCTGCTACACCGATGGATCAGATTTGAGGGAGAAGTGAATCTTTGTTCATTCAGGACTGAGTGGAATGAAGCCAAGATCCCAATTTGAATCACCATGCTCCCTTGGCCTGGAAAAAGGATAGGAGCCAGGGCTAGGCTCTAACCTGGCTGGATCAAGTGTGGGGGACATTGGGCAGTGGTCTCCACACTCAGCTGGGTGAATTTCTCAGGTAGCCCAGCAAGCAACTAGCTTCATGAAGATGGTTGTGTCACATTCTGGCATTCACCAAGGAATTCAGACAGACCCAAAGTTGGTTAACTAATATACTTTATCTTACCCAAGAAGTTGTGATAATCGCACAGAGTGACAAACAATAAATAAGCAAAGTCAGTCCTAACATGGTTACTTCCTCTATCCCTTACATAGCTTCTGCCCCACCCATATGGATCCACCCATGGACCCCATCTCTCCTCATCCCACCCCTCATGTGGTGTCCTCCTTGTCACAAAGCACGTATCAAGATCCAGCTGCCCAATTGGTCATGGTAGCATCTGTGCAGCCCATGAAGGGGAGCATTCCAGTATGTTGTCCCCGGTCTGTGTATTCCCCAGGCTGCAGGGGAAGACACACCAGCCAGCTGGAGGCTCCTGGAGCGGTGCGCTAGTGATGATGACATGTCGGCCAGCTGGAGGCTCCCGGGCAGCATGCTAGCGATGATGTGCCAGCCAGATGGAAGCTCCTGCAGCAGCATGCCAGCGAAGATGGGAGGCCCCCGATATGACAAGCCAGTAGAAATGAACCCTGCTGTGATGGACCCCATCCGATTGGCAGCTCTGGTGACCCGAGGGCTGACATGCTCTTTCCCTATCACTGGGATGACATCTAGAAGGCAAAACACACCATTAGCACCATCCACCCTGGTTTGCCTGGATTACGGCAATGGAACTGGGTCACCAAGTTGGGTGTGCTCACATCTATGGATCACACCCATGAGGCCTCTGACAGGGAGTAACCCTTTCATAATACCAGATACTGTAGGAGGCCCCTGTGCTGATGAGAGTCTAAAATGTAGTTTAGCTCATAGTGCTGTTCTCCTCCCCCCCCCCTGTACTGGTTGATGTGCCTGGGCTGGGGGGACCCCTTAAGGTTGCTGTGTTAACTGGCCAGAGGAGGCTACTATGGAACACTGGGTGGGTTTTGCCCAACAATGGAGGGAGTTTGAGTTCCACAGTAATTGGGTTAATAACAAACAATCGGGAATGGTCTGAGGAACTTAGGGGCTAATTTCCGGCAAGGCTCCTTGAATCGGAGGTATTTGGTGGATAGATAAACCCTATGTGAAATGGAGCTTGTGGCCTCTGTTTCTTATCAACCTGAGTCTTTTAGGTGTCTTCCAGTGCCCGTAAAGCTGTTCAAACAAGCCACCCCCCCCCCCTTGTGTTCATGTAGGACTTCATTGACTAGTTGCATGAGGACTGCTGGAGCTCCTTGCAGGCTGAATGGCATGATTTTGAACTGGAAGCTGCCAAGTGGGCATTAAAAACTGTTTTCCACTTGTCTCCCTCTTTGATTCCAATACCGTAACAGGCCTCCCTTGGTGAACACCTTCCCTTTGGCTAAATGGCTTAGCATGCCCTTCATGATTGGAAGGGAATAGATGTTTTCCATACACACAGCATTAATTCCGTGGAAATCCACACAAAGCCTCAACACCACCACCCCCAATCCCCATCTTTCTTTCTCTTTAATCAGTACCGGGGCTGCCACTCTGGATTTTGCAGGTTGGATAAAACCCTGTGCTAAGTTGGCCTTGATGTACTTTCTCAGCTCTTCTGTATCCATGGGAGTCAAGGAGTACATCTTTGACTTGGGCAGTTTGGCCCCCAGCACGAGCTCTATAGCGCAATCAGTCGGGCAGTGCTTCCTTTGACTCTGGTAAGCTTTCCTTAGCTGGAGCTCCCTTGACTTCTGGTGGAAGAAGTGGATCCTATACAGCCTGCTTGGCAAATCTCCCTTTCTCCATTCTCACCCGCGGCTTATAGTCTTGCATGGTTGAATCAGGGAGTTCTGCCTTTGGTACTGGCAGCAGGACTGGTGTGGGAGACAAGGGTTCAGTTGAAGGGCAGCCTCCCTTCTTTCCCCACCTCTTGCTGTGGTGGGGTTCCTGCTGGCTTTGGCTTGGATGAGGACCTTTAATTTTAGCCCCCTCATGAGGGTTCCAGGACGTTCTGCTAGCACCTCAGGTACCTAGGTAGACCAGAGTGGATTCCCCTTCAACACTTCCTCCTGTGCTTCCTCTGATTTGGGATCACTGACTCAGATGGTGTCTGTCGAAGGAAGGGTTGTCCCCCTTGACTGATTTCTCTAGTGCTTCCTCCATTTTTTTCTGCAGGGGTCTAGAGTCACTGCAGCTGGCACTGTCAGGTTTCCAAAAGGAACCCTAATTAATTCATGAGTCTCAAGCCAAGTTTCAAAAGAAATCCAGTCATTTATTAAGAACATCATTTCGGTAATACCCCATTGCAGTCAGATCTGACCTCCTTGGGATTATGGCTGAACTGTGACCCTGTTTCTTCCCTCTCCACAGTCTGTGTCATAAATCACATTTTCCAATGAGGTGGACACTTCACAAGCCTGCTGTACTAAACTGAGATCTGACTCTAGCTGAAGGTATGTGTGGAATGAGTTGCCATTCAGCTGCCCTCCCTTTCCAAAAGCAACCTGCGAGAAACAAAAACAATTTGAGTACAGTTATAGGATTTAAGGCAGCATTCCCCCCCCCCCCCGGGCTTTTTGGATTTTCTGAATGGAATTTTGCTATAAGGCAATCAACCTGGATATTTCCAGTCTTTACCCAAGATGCTGACAAGGAGTAGCCCTTCCACTTGACTAAGTATTGGAATTGTCTCCTGTGCCACCTCGAATCAAGGATTCGTTGCACCTCATAATGGGCTTGACCCCCTATGATCACAGGGTCCAAGGGCTCCTGGGGTAGTGGTCTCAGGGTCGATCTGACTACAGGTTTTAAGAGGCTACTATGGAATACTGGATGTATCTTCCCTACCAGTTGGGACAGTTTCAATTGCACTGTGATTGGATGATTTTTACTATGGGGAATGGTCCCATAAAGACCATTACCTCGGGAGCCCCTGGACCCTTCCTTGCTAGGGAGTTTTAACCTCAAATATTTTGTGGAGAGGTGGACCTTCTCTCACACCTGGAAGGTCATTACGGAGCTCATTGTTTATCTGCCTGTTTCTTATATGTTTGCACCACTTTAGCTAGCGCTTTTTTGCCATTTTCCCAGATTGCTTTCAGCATTGACATCCAATCAATCAAGTTGACTGAGGAAGGGAGATCGCTTGGATACTCGGGCATTGGGACGAAGTCCATGCTGCTCATTACTCTGAACAGTGTTAGTCCTGTGGTACTGTGAACATCATTATTGTACGTGAACTCAGCAAAAGACAAGAGGTCTGCCCAATTGGACTGCTGATAGTTCACATAGCACCTCAGATACTGTTCTACCATGGTGTTCAATCTCTCTGCCCCCCCCTCATTGATGCTCAGGTGAAAAGCCAAGTTAAGATCCATGGATGACCCAATGGACCGCAGAAAGTCTCTCCAGAACCTAGCAATGAACTGGATCCCTCTGTCTGAGATAATTCTTCGAGGTACTCCATGCAGGTGATGGATGTGCTTCAGGAGCAGTTTGGCCAGCTGGTGAGCTGAGGGTAGTCCGCTGCAGGGTATGACATGTGCCTGTTTGGAGAACAGGTCTATTACAATCCAAATCACTGTGTTCCCCCCACTTTTCAGCAACTCTATTATAAAGTCCATTGCAATCTCCACCCACAGCCTTGTTGACTCTGTTACTGGTTGCAGCAGTCCAGGGGTTTTCCCCGGTTGTCTCTTCATTGTAGCACAGATGGTGCAACTTTTCACATAAATGTCCATGTCTTTCTTTATGCTGGGCCACCAGAACTGCCTCCAGGCTAAGTGTAAAGTCTTTAGGAACCCAAAGTGGTAGGTGTTGTGGCTCCTCTGGAGAATTAGGGTACATAGGGATTCCAGGACATAGAGTTTTGTCCCCTTCTATGTGAGGTCATCTCTTTTTGTCAAGATGTGTTGGTTGTCTCGGAACCAGGGGTCTGCTAGCAGTCTGGTTTTGAGTCTCATGGTTAGATCACTTGCTAGTTGGTCTTGCCAGTCATGGTTTTGAATCTAGAGGTCACTTAGGCAGCTATTTGAGTAGGGGGAATGATGGCATCCACCATCTGCTCCCATTCGCATTTGTACTGGGGCATGCAGGAGAGGGCATCAGCTAGAAATTTCCTCTCCCCTGGAACATGCTTTAATACGAAGTTGAAATGGTTGAAGTATTGAGTCCAGACTTGTTTGTGTGATAGTTTCCACAGGGTCCTCAGGGCCTCCAGATTTTTGTGGTCAGTCCAGACTCCAAATGGTTTTTGGCCAGCAGGTGTCACAGGTTAGCAGTGCCCAACTCACCATGCATTTTCCCATGCATTACATCATCTCTCTGTGTCTGTGAGCTTGTGGGAGCTGTAGGCACAGGGCTGTAGGTTTCCTTGGCTGTTTCTTTCTCCTGAAGGTCCCTGAAGCCTCCGGAAGGCTTAAACCGACCCTACGAGCAAATCGGAAGTCCGTTCCAGAACTTCTGGTTTGCTCGTAGGGCTGGATTTTTTAGCTCTGGAGGCTTCAGGGAAGCTCCTGAAGCCTCCAGAGGGCCTCGGGGGGGGAGGCTCTTTTTGCCCTCCTCAGGCTCCTATAAAGCCTCAGGAGCCTGGGGAGGGTAAAAAATGGCTTTAAAAAAGGCTGAACTCAGCTGGACGGCATGTACATGCACGCTGGCCAGCTAACAGGGCAACACCTTGTGTGCCCTGATAAATGGCTCCGCGTGCCACTTGTGGCACGTGTGCCATGGTTCGCCATCTCGGATATAGGTTGTGTACGCACATAGCATTGATTCCTCTAAAGTCCACACATAATCTCATAGTTCCATCTTTTTTTTTCTTTGAAGAGGACTGGTGCTGCAATCCGTGGCTTGGCTGGCTCAATGAACCCTCATGCAAAGTTTTTGTCTATGTATTTGCACATTTTCTCCATTTCCCAGGGCATCATGGTGTACAGTTGGCTTTGGGTAGTTTTGCCCTGGGGATGATTTCGATGGTGCAATCTGCCTCACGGGAGTGGGGGCAGAATATTGCACTTGGACTTGCTGAATACTTCTGCAAGGTCCTGATATTCCCCTGGGATCTGTTCAGTCTCTGGGGATTTGTCGGATGTGGTTGCCAGTTGTTCTGGTGGGCTCTTTTCGTGGGTTCCTTACTTAGGTGGTGTTTCTGTTTCCTGGTATGAAAGGAGTTGGGGCCCCTTTGCTATCCTAAGTCTGTGGGTACCCCCTTGCCACCAGATAGTTGGTCCCCACTTGTCTAGCCAGGAGAGTCCCAGTATGACTGCATCTCTCACTTTGGAAGCTATTACGAATCAAATTACTTCCCACTGATCCCCTACTCTAGTCTCACTAGTTTGATCAGGTGGGTAGCATAGGCTCCCCCCATTAGGGACCCATTGACCTGTTTGAATCAGATTGGATGGGTCAGTCTTTTTGCTCTAATCCCCAGTATCAGGACTGTGGTCAGTTTGATCAAGCATCTACTGCAGCCTGAATCTATTAGGGCTCAAAAAGTGCCCTGACTTCCCATTTTTGGGGCTGTGAAGCATATTGGGAAAATGAAAGGGTGAATTGATCCTCTCAACATTAGGTCATTTTTGCCCTCATCATCAGTGTCATAGGATTCCAACAACTGGTTGTCATTGCCTGGGGTCCCCCCCCCCCTTATCTAGGTGGGAACAGTCCTCTCCAGCAGTGAAGAAATCTAAAAAAAATTACTACTGATTCTGTGGGTGTGGCTTGGTGGGCATGGTTTGGTGGGGGTTATGTGACTGGGTGGGAATGGCTATTTAGTCATGTAAATGGGGTATCAAAAGATAGAAACTCACAATATCCTGGTGAAGCAGTGTTGGACTAGATGACCTCCAGGTACCTTCCAGTCCTTGATTATCATCTGAAGCTGCTTTTAGTGCCAGGCTTGTAGTCCTTCCTTCCTCTCCTTTTTCCCTCCCTTTCCTTTTCTTTCTTTCTTTCTCTTTTTTTCTTTCTGTCTGTCTGTCTGTCTTTTTTCTTTCTTTCTCAGCAACCCTCAACCCCCCCCTTGTTGCCCCCCCCATTTGTGATCTAGCAGGCTGCTGGGAGAAAACTGGACCCCACCCCCGCATTTCTGGAGAACCTACAGTAAAAAATACTTTAAAAGTTTTTTTAAAAAGTTCTGAAGTTCCTGTGTGACGTGCGTTCATTGGAACATCCCCCCCCTTTTAATATTTTTTACTACCGGTTCTGTGAACCAGTAGCATTTTTTACTAACAGTTCAGGCAAACCAGCCCAAACTGGTAGTATTTCACCCCTGCTATGTAGCCTGGAGGGCCTTCCAAGACACATTGGTGGCCCGTTTGGAGCTCTGTTCCAGTCGTGCCCTGGGTGGTGGCTATGGTCTTGGTGTCAGGATTGGGGTCATGCATATAGATGCCATGTGCCCCCCCCCCACATCTCTAGCATTTCACTGGACTTCGAGGGGTAGTGGTTTTGGGGCCTGCTGTGTTGCTGTGGGTCCCCATTGGCTGGGCGGTTTCAGGTCAGGTTAACTGCTTTTTTTAGTGTCCACTGGTTTTCTCATGTTGTTAGGGAGCAATCCATCATCAACATTTATTGCTAGTCGGAACCACTCAGAAAGTCGGTAAGCCATTACCTGGGCAATCTGCTTGTCCAGGCTTGTTCTGAAAAAATGCTCTAACAGCCACTCTGGTAAAGTGGGTAGCCTTCCAATGACTCTCCTAAATTTGCAGATGTGCCCCTCTGCTTTAGGTCACTGAGCTCATATTCCGCATACTGGTCCTCCTCCACCTCCTCAAATCTGACCTCCAGCAGTCATCTACGCCTTGCAGTTGGGGGGCTTCTCCTCTTATGGAGGGCTGCTAGCCATTCCCTTGCTTCTCCCTCTAGCCCCTCTGCGATAGTATTCACTATGGCGCTGAAGGATGAGTAGAGGTGTCCATAGTGTTCTAGGTGGATCTCAGCTGAGTCAAGGAATAGGGCTAACTGGTTTGAGTCCCCATCAAACTTTTCCTGAACTGGGGCGGTTCATTCAGCACTGCTCCTTCCTCCTCCCGTTGGCCTTTGTATACTTGCACTTGATATGTCTGGCATATTCCTCAGCTCTAGTTCAGAGGGAGGAAGGGGGTTGTCTACCCTGGGCAGCCTGCCTGCTGTGTGGGAAAGGCACTGGTTGCAGTCTCCTTCTGATGGGTGAAGAAGGGGGGATGCATTTCCGTCTGCTTCTCATTACCTCAAAATGATCCACTGCTCCTCCCCTCTCTTTTGGCTTGCATAATGGCCCCTCTTCACGAAGGGTGGCCCAGTAAAATTCCTCCCTCCATTGCTCTATGGAATTTCCCAGGGGTTCCATCAGGGGCTTCGGGAGCCTGGCTTGATTCCAGTCCAGTATCTACTCCACTATTCCCAGCTCACTCAGGGCCCTTCCCTTTTTCTGGGCATTAGGGTGGGAGAGTTTAACCTCAGCTGCTTTAGGGGTTAACTTCCACAAATACTTATCTCCTCTTTCTTCGGTTGCTGGAACAGGCATCTCAGCTTTGATGTCTGAGATTAGGCTGTAGTTCGGCTGCAATCAGGCTCTTTTCGGATAGCTTGCCTTCTGCCATGGTTGCCTGAGTTTCCTCCAGGCACCCCAGATATCAAGGAGCAATTGGAGAGTCCAGAATTCAAGAGATCTGGTAATCTTGAAAGATTTTAAAAAGTGATCTGATTGTCTGTCAGGTTTCCAAGATGCCCTAATTAATTGATGAGCATCAAGCCAAGTTTCAAAAGGAATCCAGTCATTTATTAGGAACACCATTTCGGCAATACCCCATTGCAGTTAGATCTGATCTCATTTATATTATGGCTGAACTTTGCCCGTTTCTTCCCTCCCCTCAGTCCTTGTTATAAATCATTATCCAAAGAGGTACATGCCTCACAAGCCTGATGTAGTAATCTGAGAGTAATCTGCTGGCAGAGGGACAATGGCGGTAGCAGGATGAGGTGGGAAAGCACCCACCCTGGCTTCTTTCTTCTCAAGGCTCACTGCGTTTGAGCCCTGCTGGTTGGGGCTTTCGCGGCCCTCGCCTCATGGCCATAACGGACGTTTCTCCAGGCCACAATTGAAAGTGCCAAACAGTGGGCTTGTTTGGATCATGGGTGGAGCAGCCAACAAGTAGGGACGCTGAGTTGGCACCAGCAGCTGTGGGGCAGATGCTCCTGGTGAGCTGAGCCAGCTGTAGCCAGCATTGCAGCTCCTCCCAGGCTGTGCTGGCCACAAGGTTTGTGGCCATTGAGGAATGAAGAACCCTGATGGACCTAGGCAGCCGTAGCTCACTCTGTATACCCCTGCGGGTTGTATTGGCAGCAGCAGAGGGATGAGGAGCCCCAGCGAGCTGAGCCAGCCACAGCTAGCTTCGTAGCTCATTCTCAACTGTATCAGCCCTGGCGGCCGCAGTAGGTAAGGCGGACTGTGGCTCTCACTGCTGGAGCACCACAGGAGGAATCCCAGTTCTTGGCTGTGGGTAGGCATCAGGAGATTGAGTGGCCTCAACTCACCCATGACTGATGAGTGACATTTGGCATCCTGATTTGTGGCAACCATTTGCGTGTTCCAGGACAAGTCATGGAAGCAGTCCCTTTGCTCGGCCTGGGGTTTCCTCCGCTAGGCCTGGATCGCCGGATGCCAGCTGCATGCATCTTAGCCATGTGCCCTCCCTTGCTGATCCATCCCGCCATCAGGAATCCGCGGGGTCTTGCTGCTCACTCAGGCAGTTCCCATAGTTACCACCCAGTCTCTCCTTATGGTCCATCTAGCTTAGCACAAGGGCAGGCGGGCGGGTCGTGGACGGGTCTAGCCAGCTATTAAAGCTAAGGGTTCACCAAAATCTGTATGACCACGCAGCAACCAACCACTGCTTCTATCCCAGAGCAGTAACTATATTAAATTATGCTGCATAGTGCAATATTAATGCAATATCAGGGGTTTTCAATTCAATTGTATAGAATATGAAGGATGTGTTTTGTTTTTATAACGTATAATGTACACTGAAGATGGCATTTAATTTTGTTGCATGAGGTGCAATGACTATAAAGTAAACTAACTAATTAACTAACTAACAAGGATAAACTCACCTGACAGTTTTATGTAAACTGTAAAAAAAATGGAAAGAGAAATCAGCTCTGCAGCACACCACAGGACTGGATCTTTGACTCCATATCTACACCAGTGGGGACAGCCTTAAAGAAAAGAGGCAACCAGCACAAGACCCAGCCCCAAATTCTATAGCCCGACCATGGTCAATGGTTTCAAAAGCTACTGCAAGAGGTCAAAAATAGCAAGGAAGGATGCTCTATATCCCTATCCCACAATTTACAGAGATCATCCAAATGCAGCAGATTTTGTTTCTGTTCAGGTCCCTCTGAAGCTGCCAATATTATATATAAGTGCAATCAATACACAGGTAATCCACCAAAGTTAAAGGCTTACATAAACAATAGCAGAGAGGGGGAATTTAAACTACTCTTCAGTTTTGCCTGCAAGAGGCAGCACAGGAACACTTTTAATATGTTTTGAAAACACAATCAAATTATAACAATTCAAGAGAAAATTTACTGCTATATTTAATATTTTCATTTATAGGCTGTGAAATGTTGCTACCATTTTCATTTCTATGTTTCAAAGCAGGCTTGATTCAAACACCAAAACACATTGTAGGTTTAACAAAATGGATTTTACTTCATAGATTTTGTTGAATTATTCCCCCCCCCAAAAAAATGAACAAAAAATCTTGTTATCTGCCTACTAAATACGCAATAATTTATCAATATATTTAACACTGGAGAGGGGGGATGCCAAGATTCCAATACTTTTTATTTTAGAAATAAAGCATTATTAATATAAATAATCCTTATCGAAAACACTCTGGAAGGGCGGCATTCAAAATCGACCTGACGCGCATGCGCCGGCTGCCCGCTTTCCTTTGTGGAAGTATTTGAACTGCCCCTCCCGTTTCTTGAAAATGGTGCAGACTCCCCGCGTCTGCTGCAACGTACGACCGTTTCCCCTCCTTCCGCGATTGTCATCCAATCCCCGGCCACATCCGTGGCGTCACAAGGAGAGCCAGTTAGGTCCAGTTTGCGCTACCGCCTGCATCATAAAATGCGGAAGCTGGAGAAGGGAGGAGCTGAGCTTGACGGAGCCACGCCCACAGCCCAACCTCTCCCATCCCCCCCTTCAAGTTTTCCTCTTTCTAGCCAATCCTTGTGCCCGCCTCCCGAGGCGCACTAACGTCATAAACCCCTCACTGCTATATAACCCGCCGGACGTTTTAAACCCGCCCTTCCTGCTGCCTTTTCCTTTTTTAGGCGTCTCGGAGAGGCTAAGGAGCCAGTGTCGCTGCTGTTGTTGTTGCCGCGCCCCGCCTTTTGCTGTCGCCGTTGCTGTTGTTGCTTCCAACCCGGGGAAAAGGGGAAGCGAAGCGCGTCGTATGTCCGCTATCCAGAACCTCCACTCCTTCGGTGAGGGGCCTACGGGAATGGCGGAGTGGGAAATGGACGGTGTGGGAGGCCGCGTCAGGACTGAGGTGGAATCCGCTTGGGCCCCGATAGGTGGGGGAGGAGGTGGGAAGGTCATTGTAGAAAGCCTGAGGGGGAGGGGAAGCAATTGTCCTCAGCTCGGACGTGGGGGGGGGGTGTTGACGAAGGCGGAGGGCTGCGGCGGGAGGCGGAGTTTCGACGGGGGGAGGGAACGGCCTGTGAGGAGTCACTTCAGCAGCGGGGGGGGGAGTTCGCCTGCCGGGGGGGGGGGAAGCGATTTCATTGGTCAAACCCAAGATAGGAAGGAAGCCAGCGATACCAATAGCTCGGTGGGGGGAGGTGGAGTAGGCCGTCCTGGCCTAGCTTGACCTAAAATGCGCCTCGTAGAAGGAATAGGAAACGGGGGCAGGCGCCCAAAACATGGATACCGATAACTATGAAGGATGAACGTAAGAAAACGCCATTGTTACGAAGGTCCGCCATCTTGTTTGCGCCTTCTCTTCCCCCACCCCCATTGACGCACTTGCGAATTCCTGACGGTTGCGTCACCCTGCAAGTGGGCGGGCTGTCCCGAGTCACGTGGTAACGTGAAGAATGCCTCCGTTGGTTTATCCGCTGGAAGCAGCCTCGTTTCCACATCTGGGCAGGAAGTGGGGGAAGAACTTATTTTTCCTGCTTTAAACAAGAAGGGCGCGAGCCAAAGAGATTTGAGGTTTTAACTGATTCAGAAACGCGTGACCGGGAACTTCGGGGAAATCCTTTCAAGCTCCAGAATTGGTTGGACTTGAAATATGTAAGTTGAAGATGCCAGTACCTTAAAAGCTGTCACTCACTCTTTCCCCTCTCCAACAGGGCTTGCTCAGTTTAGGAAGGTGGTTTGGGTTCACACAACATTGATAATTCCTTAAACCTGACTGAAATTGCACCTTTTTATTGTTTTAATATACATAAATTTTCGTCCTTTCTCAGACCCCTTTGCTGATGCAAGTAAGGGTGATGACTTACTTCCTGCTGGGACTGAGGACTACATCCATATAAGGATCCAGCAGAGGAACGGCAGAAAAACCCTCACCACAGTCCAAGGCATTGCCGATGATTATGATAAAAAGAAACTGGTGAAGGCCTTCAAGAAGGTATTTGTGAAATTTTTAATCCCCAGTAACTGCTTTACCCTTGATAAGTGTTTAGAACTAAATAGTTAATATCTTGCCTTTTTTTTGTTACTGTAGAAATTTGCCTGCAATGGTACTGTGATTGAGCATCCAGAGTATGGAGAAGTGATTCAGCTTCAAGGGGACCAACGGAAGAATATATGCCAATTCCTCATTGAGGTAAACAGCCATTTAAAATATATTTAGTTTTATTGCTCAATTTAATGTTGGACTTGTGCATATAATATTTTTTATTTCTGCTACTAAATTAAAGCCAAAAGATTTTGTTCAGAAATAGCTGATTTTACCCTGGTAGCAGGGTAAAATAAATACAGCTATTACTTTTATTGGAGTAGGTCACATTCTGAATATTTATAACTCAAAAATCTTTTTTTTTCCAGATTGGACTGGCTAAAGACGACCAGCTGAAAGTCCATGGGTTTTAAGATTTGTGGGCCACCAAAGTTTCAAGGGCGATGACTTCTTTGCGATGAAAGATTCTTTGTGTCCTGCCTCATTAGTTTTAACCAAGCCAGCTTCCATAATGTAATCGCATCAGGTTCCCTTTAGTCTGGACTAGTGTAACTCGGCAATGTAATAAACTGACAAGAGCTTGTGTTGTGTTGCTGTCCCTCATTTAAACCAGATCTGGTAGCGTTAGTGTCATGCCAGAAGTTTATTTTATAGACATTGCTGATTAGAATTTAAATATTCTGGCTGTTTTAGAGATATCTAACATTTTAAGCCACCTTTGTCACAGAAATTGAGGCTAAATAACAAACAAACTGTGAAAGATTAGGTCTCACCTTTTTTTACCTGAAGGCATCTTTGTGCAAAGGTATTGGGGCTATATAAATCAAAGTCTCTTCGAAATAGACACACAGGTGACTGAATTCAGGAAAGGTGTTAGCTCAATCTCGCTTAAACTTAAAAGGTGCGGTTTTTAAAGAATGTCATTGCTAAGTGCTGCTTTAGCAACTAACAGCTGTGTGAAGCAACAGATATCTCGGTTGGAATCCTGATGTTCTGTGTAATGTATTTAAACTTTTATTTAAATAAAAATGATTTTCAGAAATATATGCCTTGTATTTTAATGCACTGTTAAGAGTAGTTAAAGCTTTAAAACAAAAATGTGTCCACTCTAAGCCAGACTAAAAAAAAAAAAAGGAAAGTGCTTCTAAAAAAGAATCCGGTTGATTTTAGAAATGCATCAGTTCAGCTAGTCTGAATGCCACAAAATAGTGCTCTACTTCTCAATGTGATTATGCATCATAATACAGAAAATTACAAAAGCTTTGGTCATGTACAGTATATCACAAATGAGTACACCCCCTCACATTTTATAAATATTTAAGGATATCTTCATGTGACTACACTGAAGAAATGACACTTGGCTACAATGTAAATATACAGCTTGTACAACAGTATAAATGTGCTGTCCCCTCAGAATAATGCAACAGGCATTAATGTCTAAACTGCTGGCAAGATATACTAAAATATTTTCAAAATGTGAGGGGTGTACTATGATATACTGTACCTTTGACTTCTAGCAATCTCACAGATTCTTCATGATCTATTTCCCAGCTTTGTTTTTCTGGTCCTCCAATAATCTCAATAAATATTGCATCATCAATCCAAGTGCACTAATCATGTTTACAACTTTATACAACACAATTCCCAAACATTAGATGTGTACATTAAAAATGCTAATATTAAAATACTCGATACATTTCAAGTTCAGTTGAAAAATTCTTTAATTCTATTAATAGAAATTCTATTTCTATTAATAGAAATTTGTTTCCCAATAAAGAAGTGCTTTATTCAAAGTATAATCACCCATACCCCAAATCCAGGAAATCATTTTTGAGAAGTCCCATGCATCTTATTTTTAAAAAACAGGATTTATACATACTATTAAAATTCTAATTGTCCTGTAATCCTTAACTGAAACAGTGCATCATAAGGCAAAATGTTTGAACCAAACTCCCTTTAATGGACTAACTTGGAGAATGCATCCAAAATCCAATAACTGAATCCTCATAACAAATTAAAATTTGGCAAGTTTTATAAAGCGTGATACAAACCAGCCATTTTATTCCTTAGTGCAAAATGCAAAACATTTTCTATGGTGAACTGATGTTTTGAGTGTTGCCCAACTCCATGGGCTACTTTCAACGCAGATTTCTTCAGTATCTTAAATTGGAAACATTGCTACTATTGATGGCATTGAGAAACAATGATCCAAGGGATGAGGTTGTCTAGTTGCAATTATTGGATATTAATTTCTAAACGGTTTAAGAAAACTTAGACAATTTTTGAATTTTGCCCAAAAATATACAAAGACATTCACTTTGATCATTTTTCATTGTAATCCTTGTTATGGAAAGAAAAAAAAGTTTAAAAACTGACATGGCTGCCATGAAAAGCATTTGACAGCAGAAAATAAGATATTTCTGAATAATCTGTAATAAAGATGAACATAAATCTGACAAGATCAATGAGGCCAATGTGTGTTTTTAATTTGGGGCCTAAGCTACTAGTAGCCTAGAATTCTTTGGAGCAAGGGAGTGGGATGGACCTCCAAACAGCATAATTGCCACATGCATCAATGAGATCTACAGGTGAAACTCGAAAAATTAGAATATTGTGCAAACGTTCATTTATTTCAGTAATGCAACTTAAAAGGTGAAACTAATATATGAGATAAGACTCATTACATGCAAAGTAAGATAGTTCAAGCCGTGATTTGTCATAATTGTGATGATTATGGCTTACAGCTCATGAAAACCCCAAATCCACCATCTCAGAAAATTAGAATATTACGAGTTTGCTGGCCAATCAGGCACAGTAATCCCACAGTTCTTGAACCAGGTTTTGGTGCTTTTGGCAGTGTGGGCAGCAACCTTTGCCAAAAGCACCAAAAACTAGTTCAGTGACTGGGATTACTGTGCTTGATTGGCCTCTCCATTCTACCTCCATACTCTGGGTCCTTGGTTTCCAAATAAGATGCAAAAGTTGCTCTCATCAGAAAAGAGGACTTTGGACCACTGAGCAACAGGACTTTGGACCAATGTGCTTCATTAAGACCAGGGTTAATGCAGCCGTCTATCAGAAGATTTTGGAGCACTTCATGTTTCCTTCTGCAGAGAAGATTTATGGGGATGCTGACTTCATTTTCCAGTTGTCCACACTGCCAAAAGCACCAAACCTGGTTCAATGACTGTTGGATTACTGTGCTTGATTGGCCAGCAAACTCGCCTGACTTGAACCCCATTGAAAATCTATGGGGCATTGCCAAGAGAAAGATGAGAGACATGAGACCAAACAATGCAGAAGAGCTGAAGGCCGCTATTGAAGCATCCTGGTCTTCCATAATACCTCAGCAATCCCACAGGCCGATAGCTTCCATGCCACGTTGCATTGAGGCAGTAATTGCTGTAAAAGGGGCCCAAACCAAGTACTGAGTACATATGCATGCTTATACTTTTAAGAGGTCCAATATTGTTCTATGTACAATCCTTGTTTTATTGATTGCATGTAATATTCTAATTTTCTGAAATGGTGGATTTGGGGTTTTCATGAGCTGTACGAATGCATGAATCATCACAATTATGACTTTCTAATGTATGTTTTTCAGGTTATTAAAATCAAGTAGGCAATGCTTTTGCACACCCACAAATCTTGGACAGAGGTGATGGTGAATTACCATAAGGAAATGTTTGACAGGATGTAATCTGGAAAGGTTGATAATGCATCTGTAAAAGGGCTGAAAATTGATTTGGCTGCCAAGTACCTTATTTATTACATCTACTTCTGACTCGTCAACAGACTTTCAATAACTGATTGCTTATTCATACTTTTTCTAAAGAAGAAACATAAGCCAGTGGCTCATTCAGGTTTTTCTCATCAATTGATGTTTGCATTGGTATCATCTTTTGTTTCTGTTAGGAAACCAATGGGATTTTTATATGTTAGCAACCAACTAATGCTTTCCGTTATAAATCAACCTGTCTGTCCAAAGGATGGATGGGATTTTTAATTTCAATTTTATTAACTGTAATACTACAATTTTTCAACACTATCCAACAGTTGTGTGCCTTAATCACTGTGATGATGTAGTGTGATGTATCTATATTGGGGCCATTTTATACATTTAAGGTTGAATTATAGGTTGCCAGAGTGTTATGACTAATTCATCCCAAAAAGGGAGATGCTCCATGCAGAGGTAATTTTGTGTTTAGAATTTTTCTCCTTAAATCATTAAACCAAAAAAGAAACAAAGAAACTTGACTTCACCTTAATACCATCTCAATCAGTTTCCACTATGGGTAGTCCTCAATGTATGATCACAATTGAGCCCAACATTTGTTAAGTGATTTTTGCCCCATTTTATGATCTTAGTTGCCACAGTTGAATCAATATAGTTGTTAAGTTAGTAACACGACTGTTAAAATGAATCTGGCTGTTAAAATGAATTGACTTTGCTTGTCAGAAGGTTACAAAAGGTGATCATATGAGCCCAGGACACTGGAACCATCATACATGTGATTCAGTTGACAAGTATCTGAATTTTGATCAAATGACCAAGGGGATTGCAAAGGTGGTGTGAAAAAGGCAATAAGTATTGGTATTGGTATTTGGTATTTATTTGATTTGTAGGCCGCCCTATTCCCCGAAGGGACTCAGGGCGGCTGAACAAAAACCAAGGGAAGGGGAACAATACAGAAAAGTAAGACAAACAGGACAGTGATACAACAATTTTAAAAAAACACAGCAAGCACAACAAGTTCGAGTAGGGTGGGGGGACTCAACCCCAGGCTTGCTGGGACAGCCAAGTCTTAACGGCTGTCCGGAAGGCCTGAAGGGTGGCGAAGGTCCGAATCTCCACAGGGAGCTCATTCCAAAGGGCCGGAGCAGCCACAGAGAAGGTCCTCTTCCGGGTGGTCGACAGCCGGCATTGGCCGGCAGATGGAATTCGGAGGAGGCCTAATCTGTGGGATCTAATGGGTCTATGGGAGGCAATTGGCAGGAGGCGGTCTCTCAAGTACCCAGGTCCAATACCATGTAGGGCAAGTCACTTTTCACTGCCATTGTAACTGAACAGTCACTAAAACAGTGTAAGTCAAGGACTATCTGTAATTCTGTTATCGTTTCCAATTGCATATCATTCTCAATTGGATGGTGGTGGTTGCTTTTCCTGAATTTTTGGGGCTGCTATTCTTGCAAGCGTGAAAGCAGGATGATTTTTCCCAGACAGCAACTATAAAATTAATGCTGCTTCATTCCATCCTTCCATTATGGTCTTACACTCTGCATCCAGAACCTAGATCTTCAAACGGAGGCACGTGTAACTGTTTCACAAAGCAAAAGCAAAAATTCGTAGGCTTTGTTCTGTCATCCAGAAAGTATTACCATATTAAAATATCATTTTATTTTAAACAGAAACAGCATAATTTTTCCCAATTTATGGGTGGTGTACATGAAACAAATTTAAAATCCGGCTGTCACTGTTCCATCCTCAAATGTTAAACTTAATAAAAGGATTGCAGATTTGAGGTTTGGACTTACATTATTTCTGCTCCCTCCCCTGCTCTTAGGTGTTGAGGGATATAATATCACATCTCTCATAATTAAAACATTATTTAACAAGATCAGTAGAGGAACAGGCAGCATAAGAGCAGCACTGGGGCAGCACAGATTAGCTGAGCAAAAAAAAAATCAGGAATAGTCTGGCAGCACCTATTTCAACTAATTAATTTTATTTAAAAGCTTTCATGGCCTTGCGCTCACCTACCTAGTGAAGATGACATCATTGTAATACCATTGTTTGAACACAAGAGGGTGCCTAGTGCCCAGAATCTGGGACACTGTATAGCAACCTCTGTGGAGATTCTCAATCATCCAGATCATTGTCCCAAAGGTGCTTTTCTAAATTACACCTTTATTTCCTTGTGTTTTTCCTTGAAAACGTTTCGCTTCTCATCCGAGAAACCTCTTCAGTGAAACCTTTTCAAGGAAAAAACCAAGAAAGTCTAGTTGTCTTTTGAAAAACACCTTTGGGACACTTTATAGCAGGGGTGTCACACTTGATTTAATTGAGGGCCGCATTGAAGGTCATTGTGTTTGATTCAGGAGGTGGGGTAGGGTGGCCAGCTATAGGTCAGGGGTGCCTGTGGTGGCCCGAGAGCTCTGCCAGCGAAAATGGGCTGTTTCCAGGGTGGCTCTGTGGATCACATCTAAGCATCCCATGGGCCAGATCTGGCTTTGAGTTTGACACCCCTGGTTTATAACAATGTTTCTTAAACTTGGCAATTGCTTGAGGAATGCCGAGAATTGCACATTGTGAAACATTACTTTGTAACTTTAAGATGAGTGTGATTTCTGAACTCAAAGTTACTTTAATATAGGAAACAATTCCTCTTAAACTCAAAAGCGACCTGGTAGCACCTTCACAACTAACCTATTTTAAATATAAGGCATACGCTTTCGTGAGTTGCTCTACATCAAATCCCATCGAGCTGATGGGATTTGTGTTATAGGCATTGTAAAATAAAAGAACTGTGCTTATAGTCACGCAAAAAGAATAGTCACACAAAATCAAGATTTCAGTAGCATCTTTTCAAATGCCATTTTCTTTTTTAAAAAGCTATATAGCAAAGTTTTATAAACTGCAATGAGTTGCAGAAATATACCACTGAAAGAAACAACACAAATAAATGAATAAATACTGTAGAACCAAATGAGAAGAAATGGGCTATAAGATAATTAAACCAGAAAGATTTCATCTATTCCATCAGATTAAAAACAACCAAAATTTAGCAATAACCAAATTTCTAGAAAATTCATTACACTTTTTGTAATGGTGTGAGAATGTTCTATTGTGGTTCGTTCATTGCGCATACCTTCCCAATTCAGAGAAAGCTCTTGTCATTATTTTGTAAAAGATATAGCTCATTCTAGTGAACTATGCTTCACAGCTCTTGACGTTTTTTTTCCTGGTTGGTTTCTGGCTTTAACAGCATTTTGCATGACACATAGAAATTACCAGAAATTAAACTGACACATTTTAAAGGTTGCTTTCCCCATCATTATCTCCTACAAATTAATGCTCTGTTTTATTCTGTGGGGAAAATATTTCTAATGTTCTATTATGATAGAATGCATTAATGAAATGGTGTAGGAATTGATTACCTGCTTATTGTGCTTTCAGTCAGAGAGAAAAGGTGGCAGTTTTATCTCTACTCCAGAAACTATTAGAACCACAAAGGGCATTCAGGTGGAAAATGATAAATTGAACGCAAATAGATGCATGTTTTTAGTTACAAATTCTGCACATCCTGGTCATTTGGTAATGGCAGAATAAATTGTTTGTGTTCACCTTGTGAGAACTGAACAATCTCTGATAAGTATGAAATGGCCATTTTTCCATCTACTTGCCCTTTTCCTTTAGTATTAAATTCTAATTATTCCCAAGTATGAAAGGACAGTGTGTGTGCTGACGTGTGCTATGTAAGATGGTAGAAGGAAGAAGTACTTAGTTATGGTGGGAAAATTAAAAATACTATTTTGCTACAAGTAATCCTCAACACAATCATAATGGAGTCCTTTCATCATTAGTTGAGGCACCCATGAGACCAACTCATTTTTATGACCTTTTTTATGGTGGTCCATAAGTTAATACCATGATGGGTTAAGCAAGTCAAATCTTATGGGCATTTTAGCTGGAAATTGGCTTAAAAGATTGGTTTCTGGCAAAAATAAATTCTCTAATATATCAGGAACCATTTCTAGCAATGATTTTAAAAATGTTTTGATTACACTGATAAATGCTAGGCATTTTTTTTTTAAGAGGGGGGGAATGAGAGAGAAGAGAGAAATCTCTTTCTGCAAAGCCAATTCTGTGGAAGGGACAAATTTAGGCTTCTTCAGTTCTTCCATTGCTGTCAGGTTGGTTGTTAAATCTTAAGATGGTAATTGTGATGCAACCAAAATTCCACCTATATTTGCATATTTTGTAGGATAGAGTTTCAATTGTACCATTGCAATTACCATCTTGACTTTTTTTTAACATACCTGTAGACATCCTTGGTGGTTGCTATTCTCAGACGAACCAATGAAAAAAGAGGTCAATGATGGTAAAAGAAACAAGATTGGGAATCCAACAACTGAAACAAATCTACGGATATGGTGGACAGTTGAGCTAAGGCCTTGGTTTCCATAGCCGGTCCAAAATGTAACAACATAGACATAATATATGACTTGTTAAATGTCCATTAGTCATGCTGTAGTCTAAGGCCGGGAAGTCCACAGAGGAGAGTAGAGGCATCAAAATGGCAGGCACAAGTCATGGGCAATGGGGACCTCACTTCTTTTTATTGATATATGATGTGTGCAACACATATTAAAAAGGAGGGCGCTTTCATTAACAATTCTGGGCCATTTCATTGTAACTGATT
The DNA here is from genome assembly GCF_009769535.1 of Thamnophis elegans. Lineage (NCBI taxonomy): Eukaryota > Metazoa > Chordata > Lepidosauria > Squamata > Natricidae > Thamnophis > Thamnophis elegans. The sequence continues at coordinate 98,076,447 of NC_045558.1, forward strand.
CTGCAGAGAGAAAATCCTTTACTGAATCCAATATGCTCAGAGAAATATCTTTTCATATTTGGTTTCTGTAATTTTATTTTTTTTAAACCTTTTGTTTGCTACCTAGAATTTATTAGGATTGAGGGAGCTTATAAATTTTTAATAATAATACAATAAAGATAGAGAAACCAAGCTGAACGAAAAAGGTCTAAGGAAATAGACAAAACTTTTAAAAAGTTTCTTGAAAGTAATTCAAGCTGGGGAAAATACTCTAAAATCAGTTATAAATTATTCTCAGGATCTGTTGACAATATGATTAAAGGGCAGTACGGTAGTTGAAGTTCCCCCACTGTTTTCATACAATTGTATAAGATTCTGAAGCCAGCACAGTGACTTCAGATGAGCCTTAAAGGGAAAAGTCCAGACCTAAATATTTTTTTAGATAAGTAATTCTATCTATCAGGAGAGAAGATAGATAAAAATGAAATAAAATGTACAGAAAAGAAATCTATTACTGGCATCACAATGCTGTATTTGGTTTGCAAAGTTGCCTATTTTTTTGGTTACAGAAACAATAGGTAGAAATGTGTTCACATTTTTTCTCTTTGAAAACATTGTAATAATGATCCTTACTGAAAATGTGATGCTTTTACTATATTTAATGATATGGTTCAGCATTTGTTTTTTTTTGGGGGGGGGGAATCTGATGGTTGCAAAAATCTAGGAATTCAAGTCCACACATCTTAAAGTTGCTAAAGTTGATGAACACCATTCATCACAACACCATTGTGCTGTGATTTAGAAGACCCATGAAGATCTGGCTCCTTACCCAAGCCTTTGGCAGGAGAAAATTCATCATCACGCTTACCATCTTTTATCTTTGAGTGTTTTATTAATTTTACTGTATTTCCTTTGTCTGAATGTTGTAAGCTGCCCACGCAAATAAATGTAACTAGGCCCATTCCTGAAAAGTGTGTCAATCAGGGAAGAATATCCTCGGGGCACAGGAAACAGCTGCTGCTGAGCTTATTCCTTAAGCTCAGATGATCTAGGATGGTGGGTTCACTTATGACTTCTTTACACCAAATAGACCAGGACGAATGAATACCTTCACGTTCCCAATAGACAGTGAAAAATAGAAGTTCTCCTCAAATCCATTACACAAGCAAAATTTAGCTTTTGTGCTAACTGGAATGTTGCGTACTATTTTTTGTTGCAAACAACTTTCTAGTTTAATGCTCCAGCCACGCTGGATTCTTCAGGAACAAAGGATTAGAAAAATCTGGATTGAAATCTGATATGCCATGCAAAGGCAGCAAAGGACCAGAAGCAATGGTGGGATTCAAAAAAAATTCAGTTCTGTGGGCGTGGCAGGGGAAGGTTACTGCAAAATCCTCATTCCCTCCCCATCCCACTAACTTGCTTTCCAGCTCCGTTTTTCTGATCACGGCAACAAAAGAAGATCAAGTGGGAGGCAGTGGGGGCGGGCCCAACCTATTTGCTGGTTCTCCAAACTACTCAAAATTTCTGCTACTGGTTCTTCAAAGCCTATCAGAAGTGGCTGAATCCCACCTCTGATCAGAAGTGAAAAAAATGTAGAAGATTGAAGCCATTATAGATAATCAGGATCAAAAAAAAAATTGCATAGAAGTCTCTTCTGAAAAAGCTCACTGCCATTGTGAGAATGCCTACTTTCTAAAACCAAGCCCCTGCGTGGCACTTCACTTGAATGAAACTGGCAATTCAGCCTAGGACAGTGGTCCTATACTGTCTCTCTTAACTCAGAGAGGTTGTATATAAAAACAAATCTTGTGTCTGCATCTGATACATCCATGACATCCAACACTTTCCTTAACAAGATGAAGGCAGCATGGCACCATCACAACACAAACTCTAACTCTTTTATATGCATATACAATAACACAACGCACGTACAAAAGTAACTTGTGTTAATACAATGCTATATTTTTCCCCTGTTTCCCCTGCTCTCTCTGAAATCCTTTGGATCTCAACATTCAACAGACAGGGACAAATATAGTGCCTTTTAATTCTAATAGTTCCATAGCAGCAGTCTGATAAGAAATCTAGGAGTTTATCAGAACATAACAATAATTTAAAAAATAAAATTCTAAATGATCTATCTAGATATTAGTGAAATGCTCTGTCCACAGAGGAATCTGGAAAATTATAGTGATGACAGTAAAGCAAAGATAATCAAAATATTATATTTGAGTCCTGAATATTGTCTTAAAACAGACAGCGTTTGCGGCTGTAGTCCTTTCATGCTACTTTTGTGTTCAAAGGGATTTTTGTTTGAATGTGATATTCTCTAGTCATATGTATTGTTCTCATTGCATCTAAATCTTGATGTTTGATGTTTTTTTTAACATTTTTGAGACAATTCTGTTATGGGAGGCAGCGTGGAAGATGCCTGAAATGCAGGGAAAGCAATGAGGAACCAAGAAGAACCAATGGACAAGGTTTGGCTCAGCCTGCCAGTAAGTTCTCATACCATGTGATGTCACAGTGGGATTCATTTATTTTACCTTACAGCCTAAACTACTGTTCATCATTGTGAATGCACTGTTGTGGATTTTCAAGAAACTATGATTTAGCATGATTTATGAATCCAGATGTAAGCTGCCATAAGATCATTGACTCATTTAGGCCAATCTAATGGAGAAAACCATAGCACAATGTCCATCCAGCTTTTGTTTGAATGCATGCAGCAGAGCAGTCTCCCTAGAGGTTGATTAATTTTGACTTCTATAATAAACTTTCAGTGGTTTTTTTTTTTAAATCCAAAGTTTATGGCATAGTATATTGTACAAGGGCTTCTTGGTTCCCAAAAACTTAGGTGCACATAAAACCCCCTAATATGTCCAAACATTGCCACTAAATTGTAATGTTTAATGTAAGAGTAATTGAATGGCTGGAGAATAATTATATTATTAATATGATTAAATTTAATTTTAAATCAGATCGTATTCATCATATCCCTATCAGCTATTTTTTAAAGTACAGCCTGGCGTGCTATTCCATTCCAAATGGAAACTTTGTCAAGAAGTTACCTCGGCCTCCATTTGTCTTTCTATTCTATCAGATCTGCTGGCTTCAAGAAGAATAATTTTGATTAAAATAATCATGCTATCCAGAAAGCAACATTCATCTATAACCATTAAAACATTAAGAAGGAGTGTGGGTGGGACAATGTTGACATTAGAGGATGTGACTGGAGAACCATGGGAGGTTCTTCTTGAGTGGGTGGGGCCATTCCAAATCCCTGCTCTTTAAAAGAGCAGTTTGCAATGTTGGAAGAAGCAGAATTTGTGTTGCAAGTGAAGCACAGCTAGGAGCGAACCTTCCCATAAGGTAAGATAATAGAATTTTTGGGCTAGGCAAATTGCCAGACTAAAACCATAAGGCATATTATATTTTCTCTTGCTGTTTCAGGGTTTCTATCTTATTTCTCCACAGAAGTGCTAATTTAATTTAGAAGATTCCTTCCTTTGGCATATTAACTATGTTCATGGGGTTCTTTTCTATCTTTTAAAGATTAGGCTGGTTCATTAAACTTAACCAGCACACACATTTCTATGCTCTCCTGATAGAAAACTGTGAATGAGTAATTGATTTTTAAAAAGCAAAATAAGATAGAAAATATGAATTGTTTTTAAATATTTATCATTCTATGTTCCCAGGACAATTAGAGTGATGTTTAAATGCAACTTTACTCCAGCCTGCTAATCCCACATCATTAAATTGGTCATGCCAAGTAATAAAAATGAGAATTGTCTCACACCTACCCAGAGCATATCAGATTGGGCAAACATGATTTAAAGAACTAAAGCTCTGGAAGAAGAAAATATTCACAAGTAACAGGAAAAAATGATGAAGAATATTGTTTATGTGTAGACAGACAGACATATCTGCATAAATTATAATGTTTTCTTTAAGTTTTTCCCCCGTTTAGAATATTAAGATAAATCAGAAATACTCTAGGTTTAATATGGTGGCTCTAATTCAGTAATGGATGATTATTAATCTACTGCCTTACTTACAGAAAATTGATGAGGATTGAAGATGTTATCTTGTATTTGTAATTCTCCTATGGCTTCTCACCAGTTTTCTTTCCATCTTCTTTCTTATCCAAAAATCCATCAAAAAGAGAAAAATTAAACAACCTACAGTTATGTTGATTATGGGAAGCCACCATTCGTCTTTTTAGTCCAATATTATCCATATGCTGAATTGTAGTGGTTTTGCAGATTTTAATTGGACATATTTCTTATGTGACTGTATGGAATGAAACAGCAATGTTAGGCCTGAAAGATTGGTGCTTTACTATTGAATACAGTCCTACTATAAATATTAAAAACAATTAGACTTAAATTAATCAGAACAAATACCACTGGTTCCAATGAAACCCACTAACTAGGAAATGCTGTACTGAACCATGATCTTTTTTAAGGTAGTGGTATTGTAGAGAGACGTGGTAGCTCAGTGGCTAAGATGCTGAGCTTATCAATCAGAAAGGTTGGCAGGTTGGAGGTTCGAATCCCTAGCACCGCGTAACAGAGTGAGCTCCCATTACACGTCCCAGCTTCCGCCAACCTAGCAGTTCGAAAGCATGTAAAAATGCAAATAGAAAAATAAGTACCACCTTTGGTGGGATGGTAACAGTGTTCCTTGTGCCTTTGCCGTTTAATCATGCCGGCCACATGACCACGGAGACATCTTCAGACAGTGTTGGCTCTTCGGCTTTGAAATGAAAATGACCCCCCCCCCCTCCCAGAGTCGGGAATAACTAGCATGCATGTGCAAGGGGAATCTTTACCTTTACCTTATTCAACCTACAAGTTTTCTGAGACAGATGAAATCCAATTTAGCTCTTTGCGTTTTCTTCAGTCACCCCTACTGAAGTTTCAGCATAACATATTCCACCAACTCATCTGCCCCAATCTACCCAGTTCCCTCCCTCTGGTCCGCTTGATTCGGAATTACCGTTACTACGGATTTCCATGCCCAGCATCACCCAAAGCCCCTTCAACTTTGGCTGTTTGTTTGTTTTTTACTATTTTTTACCTCCCTAAACCTGATAAAACAATTATATTTCAACTGTTGCTGGAACAAGACAATCCATTTGATCTATATACAAATCAAAACAAATTGGGCTTTCAAGGAAGGCCACCTTAAGCAAGCTATTTAGTGCAACAAAACAATTCACACATTTTACATATTTATGGGAAATAATATGGTTTGCTATCACTTTCCTCTGAAACTTTTGAATTACATCTCCCTGCAAGTCAGCCAAGCTCAAAAAAGTGTTGCCATGCTATTAAAATAAGACACCTTCCTTCTGGAATAGGTCCAGATGATTAGTCCACTCTTAGTCCACTCCTTACATTCTTCTTCCCTTGTTTTTATTTTTGCCTTAGCAGAATAAGTAACTAGCAAATACTCAGCCAGACTTTTCATGCAGTGGAAGGAGGATTTGCAGCCACCTTTGAAATTCAAGCTTGGTGATATAATAGAAGGGGCTTCATAACCTTTAAGGCAGGCCATAACTTTTTTTAAAAAATTCTTTACATGAATGATTAACTAAATGAAAACAAAAATTGGATTTTTCCAGGGCACAGTTTAGAAAATCTAGGCAAATTATCATTCTGGAGAGTTGACTGAAGAGTCGTTTTGGGGTTAGAGGAAAAAGACCGGAGGGGATGGGCTGTTCAACAAACACTATTCTTACTTTTTTCCTAGATATGCATGCCAAGATGTTTGCTGGCCTGTTTCTGACCATTCTTCTCAGCATCAGCTTTTTAAGATCTGAATCTCAAGCAAAGGTTGTTCCAGGACAAGACAGGATACAAAGAGGTGGGGGACCTGTCCGGCGGGACTGGCCAATGCAGCTGACCCAGGACCAGAAACATTTGATCTCCCAGTTCTTGCCTCACCTGTATCACTGTAAGATAAATTGCATATACCCTTTTCAACTCTCTTGGACTTTCTTAATAATGAGTTGGGCTATTCTTAAGGAGGTTGCTTGGGAAAAAATAAAAATAAGCATTTTTTTTTTAATTTTTGCATTAGCAACACCCGAATTGTGAATGTGATTCTTTCAGGCAGTGAAATAAAATCTGATTTTACAGATGAAATGATGACTGGAGGATAGCAATAAATCAAATTCTTGCTCAGCTTTCAGTCATTTCCCTCCTATCATGCTTATTCTCTATTTGTATTGTATTTTCATGCATTTAGTAATTTATTGGACTTGGGCTCTTGTTTTAAAAGTGAGGGGGTTATTTTTGCTAAGTGTAAATATCCTGCACAGGAGGATTACAGTTGATCTCTTCTACTGACACTTCTTGGTGTTTTTCATTGCAACAGGCATCCTTCCAAAAGTACATTTTTAATGGACATGTCAATCTATTTGAATGCAGCTTCCTTAGTATATTAATTAACTTGCCTGAGTAATTTTTGAGGGAAGGAATTTTTGCCCCACTATTACCTTGGCAGGTAATGTCTCTTATTAGTTTTAATTTTCAAAATCCCAACATTACTTTTGTCTCTTCAAGTAGCCATTTGAACAGCAGCTAGAGGATAAAAATCAGAGTATATTCATTGCAGAAACTAAATTGTAATAGCAACTGATACCATTGCACATGGTAAGAAAAATTTAGTCTTTCTTTGTCAAAGTTCCACTTCCATTCCAAAAATTTACTTTGAAACTAAAATTCTTAATGACAGTATTAGTCCAATAGAATAAAATATATGTAACTCAGGACTGAACTGTGGGGTCCTTAGTGTTCTCTGAGCTTGGCTGTTTGTTGCAGACATTTTATTACCTACGTAGGCAATACCATCAGTGCCCTAACCATTTTACCATACAGACAGGCAAACCCAAAGATCACAAAGACTACAGTATTATCTTCTGGGATAGGGAGAGTTAAATGACTCATTCCAAAGATTTAGGGCAGTTAGAAACATTTCACCCGCCTTCCATTAACACATGCCTATTTTCCAACAGCTGAACTTGCTGCTTTGGGAAATAATCTGAATGAGGACGATATGCATTTTCCAAACTGGATGGATTTTGGACGAAGAAGTTCTGAAGATCAGGATGGAGATGCCTAGGTTATTCTGGGCCAGGGGTAGCTTAAGCCCCAGGCAAATGTCTGGTAGACAGAGGCAAAAGCACAAATTCTTAATAGTTATTTGATAATCATTTTGTCCATTTTTCAGATAAGATTTTCATGCCTATTTGTGCCAATAAAAATGATATTACTGCTACTGATAACTGCGTTGTGTGGTTTATAGATAAAGCTGGGAGAGTTATTGGATTTTTAAGCTCCAGTTTCATTCATCTGAAGATGTGAAAAGAACAGCAGCCTTAATATCACAGAGCACACTAAATCCAACATAAATTACATGCTACCTCGATATTATATGTGAATCATCCCAGGCCTCTTGTTACTATGGGTTAAAAATCCCCTTGCACTACACACAGATAAAGTTGTTTGTGCGCATCCCTGTGGGTAGGAAAAGTTTAGGGTTCTGCCTGGAAACTTGGCAATTAATATCAGGTTTTTTAATATGCAGAATTTAGAATAAAGAGAAGGAATCTGATGGAGCTTTCTTCTCCACTCCAGTGTTTATACATTTGAAATATCTGTTATAAAACATAAAGTCATTAAAAGTGAAAAACTGAACACAGAATCTCCATTCTTTTTTATCCCAAGTACCTATAGTTTAGAAATTGTTGCAGAATAAAATTATCAAGAAGTACAGGCTTCCAGTACAAACTCACTTGATTTTCTTCTAAACTTTCCCACCTACAGTCTTTTCCCTCTCTCAAAACCTGAATTTGCAGCTTCCTCACAAAAATCCGTATATAGTATATAGGTTCAGTACATGCATACTGAAATGGATGCTCAGCCCTAGTTTTCAATCTGCTTTCTCATTCATAGCGATTACAATTATGAATCTGGACATGGGGACTAAGACTGCTATAGACTTCCAGTCCCACTTGTAAATCAGTTTTGAGGAGGTAGATAAAGACTCGCATACTCTGTCCATCTGGTTCAAGCAGATGGCGGCCTAGAAAACAACCGCTACACTTGGCATGGTTGAGGAAAGTGACACTAATGGAAGACAGTGGACAGATAAAGGGAAGAAAGTAGGTACACTGATAACACAGGACCAGTCTTGGAAAATCTGCAAAATATTATAGAAGATAGATCAAGAGAGGGAACTGAGCCCAATAAAATGGAAATAAAATGGCATCTAATTAACAGTCTTTGCATATTTGCATGAACCCATTTGTTATGATTGTCACAGTTTAAAAAACTACTGTTTAGTGTAAATTGTGAATCCAGTCAAAATGAAAGTTGGCCAACATTTAGCTGACTTATGTAATTATTGAACAAGTGGCCTAATTTTACTACCTGCCCTTGAATTGCATGTTTCAGTATGTATAAATTCTAATTTTGTTATAATAGAATAACCTCAGGGGAAGGCTATCATGCACCCCCACTTTTTTTTACATACACTATTTATGCTTTCATGCATACAACTAAATAATACAACTAAATAACTTTCATGCATACAACTAAATAACTTCTGTTTTTCTTTTTTAAACCAAAAACTTGCTATTTTTTAACCCCTGAGCTTCACTCACCTGCTTATGTGTTAATAAAAAAGAGAAAAGAAATATAAAATATGTTGATATTTGTTTATGTTATTTGATATACTTTGATATGAATTTAAATGCCAGTGTCTGCTATCCAAGTCTAATTGTAAATGACTTTTAATACTTCTTTTAAAAATTCTTTAAAATTCTGCCAATAGTTTTGGACTTAGGTGAATCTATCAGACATAGGGACACATACAGGTCTTTAAACAGCCTCTCAAATGCTTTGTTCGTACAACTTGCTAAGATTGTCTGTGGCATAAAACCAACCAAATTTGATTTAACCAGCAACTGCAGTTAATCAAACTAGAGAAAAATACATGGTCATTCTAACTTCAGTTTCCTACTAATCCAAGCAAAACATGTTGTTCCATACTATTAATAGGAGATCAAACAGCAAAGCACTATAAAGCATGGGAATGTTTGGGGGAAGAGAGAGGGGGGCAAATCCCAATTCATATCCAAAATTATCCAAAACAGATCCCCTCGAAACCTATCAGGATTCCAATTCTGCACAATAGTGCACTAAAGCTAAAATGTTTCAGTATGTTGGTTGGTTGGGGGGGGGGGTTTGCAGGGAGAGATTAAGGAATGAAAGGTCCTTAGTAAGTACTCTTGGTTGCTTTCTTGCAGATGTTTCTTTTCTTGCCAGCCCTGATGATGTTACCTAGTTTGGGTAATGAAACATCTGCAGGAAAACAACCAAGCCTCTACTGTTTTCTCTTAATTCAACTCCAAATGCACAATCAAGTCAAGACAAAAAAGTTGCATATCAATAGCGAATCCCAAATTTTCAGGTGCACTTAATGAATTCCTGCCTAAATGGTTTATGCCCTATGATTCTATAGGAACTGACAGATGTCACTTCGGATCCACTGATTCAAAGTTTTGAGAAAGCCTGGAGCATAGATAAATTGCCCAAAGACTAGAGAAAAGCCAATATTGTTTCATTATTTTAAACCAGGGAAGAGAGTAGACCAAGAAAACTACAAAAATATCAACTTGATATTAATAATTGAGAAAATTCTAGAAAAGGATTTGTTTGGACACAAGATACAAACAAGGTGATTAGCATGTTTTTGTCACGAAGGGGCCATGCCAGACAAATCTTAATGCTTTCTTTGACAATGTGATTAAATGTTGGGGCAAGGGAATGCTGCGGATGTTATGTACTAAGCATTTGACTTGATAATAAACTGGAACAACGTGGGATGATGATCTCTCTACTCAATGGATTCTCAGTTGCTGGGCAACTGAGGCCAACATATAATCCTTAATGGGTTTATGTCTACCTGAAAGGAGTTCTGCAATAGGATACTTCAGATTCTGTCCCAGGCCCAGTCCTGTTCATAAATGGATTAGATGGGGAAATAGAAAAATACTTATACAATTTACAGATGACATAAAGTTGAGCAGGAGAGGGATTACTAACATCCTAGAAGACAGGCTCAAGATTCAGAAGGGTCTTGATAGACTTGCATATTGGACCCTAGCCAACAAATCCTACTCAACGATGAAAAGTGGAAAAAAGAGGATGTGCATTGTGCAAGTACATGTAATTAGGTACCTGCCTTAGTAGCATTTGCAAGAAGGATCTGGATATCCTACTGTGTTTCCCCAAAAATAAGACAGGGCCTTATTTTCTTTTGACCCCCAAAATATAGCTTGGACCTTATTATCGGGGGGGCTTATTGTTTTGGGGTTACCGGGCGGCTGCTCTCTTGCGAGCGGGCTCCCAAAGAGCACAGCACAGCCTTAGGGCAAATGACTGTGTTGCGCTGGTGAGACAGCGAGTCTTCCGGCAGTTGGCCCACAACCATAGCGCTCACTCCCTGAGAGGCCACTGCCGGAAGACTCGGCAGCTGATCCCTGGAGTTTGGAAGCTGGAGAAGAAGCTATGTTGGGAGGGCAGCGGCAGTGGTGCCCTGGCCCTGCATGGAGAGCTACACCAGGGCATGGTGAGGCTGGGAGATACACGGCTGGAGAAGGAACAAGCGCTTGTGCAAACCCACCCCACCCCCAGCCAGGCAGAGCACCATTCACTGACCTAGGGGTATCCCGAAGGTGCCAAGCCGTGGGAGCTGGGGGGTGGGCAGAACACAGCCATTCACCTGAGGCTGTGCAAGCAGACTCTTTGGGAGCTCGCTTGCAAGAAAGCAGCCACCTGGCAACCTCTCACTCCAGCTGGGCACAGTACCACTCACCAACCTAGCTGTATCTCAAAAGCGCCAAGCAATGTGAGGGCCTTGCCCCCCCCCCCGGATCCCCCGGCTTGGTGCCTTCGGAATACCGCTAGGTTGGTGAGTGGTGTTCTGCCTGGCCAGAGGGTGGTGGGTTGTACAAGGGGCTTATTTTGGGGGAAGGGCTTATATTTTTGCCCACTCATAAAATATGGCATGGCCTTATTTTTAGGACATGTCATATTTTCGGGAAAACACGGTAGTAGGTCACAGATTAAGCATAAACCAGCAATGTTCTAGAGTTGCCCAAAGAACCATTTTGGCCTGCATCAACAGAAATATAGGTTCAAGATCACAGGAAGTGATAGTACCACTCTATGTTGCACTAGTCAGACCATGCTTGGATTATTGAGCAACAAAAATGATACAGGTTTGGAAGCTTAATCTCCAAACAGTAAAAGAACTTGGTATGTTTAGCTTAAAAAAGAGAAGATTAAGGGAAAACATGATCACCCACATAAAAGGGTGAGAGAGTGGAGGGTGGCAGGATGTGCATTTATTCTCAGAGGAGGGGTCTCTAACCCCTCGGCTGTGGCCCAGTATGCAGCCTGTTGAGAACCAGGTTGCACAAACGACGGGTGAGTGAGCAAATGCGCAGTGCTCAATTGGTGCAAGTGGTAGACACACCTACCCATCACTTGTGCAGAACCCTCCCCTGTCTCTCCCTGCCTTCACTGCTGGCACCGCCAGTCTGCAAAGCCAGAAAGGTTGGGAACCACTGTGCCAGAGCACTCAACATTTAGATAAAAACCAATGGCTAGAAGCTTTACAGTAAGAATCCAAACTTAAACTAAGGCAGAATTTCCTGATTGCAAAATTCTATAATAAATGTCTTCTAAAACAGGATTTCTGCCTTGCCTTTCATAAAAACAGCAGCTGCAAGAAAGTTTATGATTGTTGGGTCATACACTTGAGTAGGGGACTGCTAAAAGGCCCACAAATGTATGACATGTCTTATTTTTATTTTAAAGGAGTGTTGCAAAGCAAACAGTGGAGCAGATATTAAAGTAAGGGGCACCTGAGAAAAGCATTAATTCAAACTAGGATTCTGACCACTACCATTCGCAATTAGACCAAGTGCCTTGCCTCAGTTTCCAAGGTTCATTTGAATGGTATGCACCTGTTTTACTTTGATTGTACATGGTAAAGATAGATTTGTTAGACCAATTTTAATAGCTTATAAAAGACATGGAACACCATATGTTGCAGTTATCTCCCACACATATTTTTTATTTTATTTGTGTTGTTGTACCAGAAACTATTTTTATTACTTTGAAGTCAAAATAAAATGATAGAAGTTGTAGGGCTCTAAATAATAGAAGTTATGCATATAATTCCTCAACCTTTGGTTTTTACATCTGGAAATGTTTTATTTTATGGCAGGGTAGTTGTGCTAAATTACCTCCAGAATGAGAGAAACTTGAAAATATTATGGAATACATAATACATACATTTATATGGCAATTTATTACAAAAGTTGCATTATAAAGTTTATGAAGCATCCAAGAATGATTTAAAATTGTCCTCTATCTTATTTTCATGCTCTTCTGTGGCTCTTCAATTTGTGTTGTATTAAATATATATTTTGCTTCTGGCAAAACCATCCTGAATTCTCAAAAGTATAATTGAAGCCAAGACATGCCAACCATGTATGGATGTCCATTCAGAAAAAAAAAAGAAGTTGAAAAATAGTGACTTGTCTGATTAATGTATCAACCTAGTATCTCCCATCATTCACAATCAGCATTGCCAATTGATCTATTGTAATCTAACACACTTGAACATTGGACAAGTGTATAACTTCAGACTTCTGGGAATATTACTTTTCATATTGGTTTTCTGTCATTGTTTCTATTTTACAGATGACTTGCTTTAACTGTTTTATCTTATTTTGATTTTTAACACATTTGATGGGCCTTCCCTGAAGCCTAAAGAAAGTTGGAGTTCTTTGCACTTTGCTTTGGTTCATAACGAAGCCAAACAATCATCACATTTTCTCTGCCTCGTTTTACCCATAGATTTAAAAACAAACAAACCAGGCTTTTTTCCCACTTTTAAAAGGAAAGAATTGATGGAAACGGCTCCCCCACCCCCACTTTTTAATGTAGGAAGTATATCAGGGCGCGCTTAAGACCCTGCGGAATCCAAATGGGTCTGTCCCGTCTGCCTTCCCCCTGCTTCCCAGAGACTCCTGATGGGCCTCCAAGTTGCAGGTCTGGTCAGAGGAACAGAGTCGCCGGCCGCAGGGACGGCATGGAGCGGAGACGACGGGGGTTCCCGCTGGCTCTCCTACTCTTCATAGCGTCGGCGCCTACAGTGGGCGCGCAATACGAAAAATACAGCTTCCGCGGCTTTCCAGAAGCTGAGCTGATGCCCCTGCAGAGCGCATACGCCTATGCTTTAGAGCAGTACGAGGGCGAGAACTGGAGGGAGAGCATCCGCTATTTGGAGGCGAGTTTGCGCCTTCACCGCCTGCTCCAAGACAGCGAGGCGCACTGCCATAAGGAATGCGCGGGGAGCGAGACGTTAGACACCGGCCCACTTTTTACAAAGCTTGCCAAGGGCGCGTGGGATAGCCCGTCTCCTTCGGAGCTGCTTCTGAAAGGCGGTTCGCTCGCAGGGCTTGAAGGCAGCGCGGGATGCGGCGTGAATGCTTCGGAGATCACGCCCGGAGAGGCTCTCCAGGACCAGGAGATGGAATACTTCGGGCTTGTCCTACAGCGCGCTTCCTGCCTGCGGAGATGCAAGGGCAACCTTCCCGTCTTTCAGCTCACCTACCCGCCGACCGAGACTTTGCGAGACTTTCAGCGGCGCACTCCTTACCAGTATCTTCACTACGCGCTTTTCAAGGTGAGCGTGGGATTAGGTGGGGAGCGTGGCAGCTTTGTACCATTAAGTATGGACGGTTCCAGTGAGCCGTTTGCTTAGTTCTTGGTGATACCGTGGGCGGAGCTTAATCGATGCTATTTGGTTCTTATAATCCTTTTTCAGTTCTAAGAGAACGCAATAACAGAGTTGCAAGGGAACTTGTAGATCATCTAGTCCAACCCCCTCCAAGCAGGAGTTGCCATTTCTAACAGACAGCAGTCCAGTCTCTTCTTGAAAGCTTCCAGTGATGAAGCCCCTCCTGTCCTGGCTGGTATCAAATGATGCATAGATAAAAGTCACTTTACTATAGGAAAAAAGATAGCACCAAGAGTATCGTTTATACAGACTGAGTGTAAATATGGATGCCTCAGCATTTAGTTTCACTTAACAACCATAATTGGAACGGGCAACTTCATAACTGAGCAACGCAATCATTAAGACATCACGTGACCGCCATGGCCTTATTAAGCAGGACATTCTCATGACGGTGACTTGAATTTTACTGCCGCTTCTCCATTGACTAGCTGTCAGAAGATCGCTGTAAGGTGTGCAAGTGACAATCATGGTACTGAGGAGAGATGCCATGACTAAAAATGCTTGCTGTTGGTTGCGAAGCGCCCAAATCTCCCATCATGTAACTCTGGGAATGCTGAGAGAGTCATAGATTTGAAGGCCAGTTGTAACATTACTTTTTCAACATCATCTTAATTCAAATAATTGCTAAAAGAGACCATTGTTAACTGAGAGTTGCTGTACTACGGTCATTTAAGAATAGACAGATGTACTCCTGGGGCAAGAAATTTCATTTTCTATCTTACTGAGTGACTACAGGTAGTCCTTGACTTAATGACCACAGTTGAGCCCAAAATTTCTGTTGTTAAGTGAGACAATTGTGAAATGAGTTTTGCCCAATTTTATGACCTTTCTTGTCACAGCTATTAAGTGAATCGCTGCAGTTGATAAGTTGGTTAACCTGGTTGTTAAATGAATCTGGTTTCCCCATTGTCAGAAGGTTGCAAAAGAGGATCACATGACCTTGGGATACCGAAACGGTCATAACTATGGACCAATTTCCAAGCATCTGAATTTTGATCACATGATGATGATGGGGATGCTGCAAATGATGTAACTGTGAAAAACAGTCATAAGTCACATTTTTCAATACCATTGTAACTCAACATTTGTAAGTCGAGGACTATCTGTAGTAGATTTTGTGTGTGTGTAAAGAGTTTCCACTTATCAAGTATTAAAATGGATGTGGGTTGCAAAGAATAATATTGCCATTAATATTTGTATTTAAGTAACCTTTGGAAACAAAGCACTACTACCATGGTGCTTGTATCCCTTGGGCAGCACTCATTTCCATCTACTGTTTATTTGAATGACTTTATTTAAGGCAAATCTCCTTGGACGTGACCAGTTGTGCTGTAACAATATCAGAAAGAAGACAGGTTAGTCAGGCTTAATTTAAGTAATCAATCTTATTTATTCCATCTCATATTCCAACAGGAGGCATCAATGCCAGTGGGATAATTTAAGTGCTCATTCAATCAGGCCCAGACCACATTCTGTTCTCACACTGGCTAACAATGTGGCCTTGGGAAGTTAAATTCCTTAATGCAAATTGATGCACCAGTAGGAGTAAAGGCAGAAACCTCCCCTTTCCTCTCTGCCCAAATGCTGCATTGAAATCATGATCATTCGCTCTCAAAATTTGATAATTAACTTTAAAAATTCTGAAACATTATTGTTTGCCCAAAGCAGATATGTTCAATCATAGAATGCACAGAAGGTGTGTATGGAGACTGTATTGTGGCTCTCAGTTTTAGAAACCTGTAGGATTCATCGCCAAGACTCTTGTTACAGCAGACAGATCAGAAATGGAATTCAGGGGCTGGTGGGAACAAAGCTGATATATTAAACCGGTTTTTATCTTTAAAAAACCCAATGCAGTAATTCAAAATCATACAATAGTTCTGATTTGGACAAAGTGATCAGAAAAAACGAGAACTCCATTTAACATATAGGATCCACCCTGCCTGGGTGCTAAAAGAAAAGAAAAAGTAGTGATTATATTTTCTTCTTCTTTTCCACACTATTTGTTTTCTTTGTTGCTGTTAGGTTGAATGTATGCTTTTGTTTTGTTTCATTTTGTTTGTTTTATTGTTTTGTATTTTATTTTTTTATGAAAAAAAGAAAAAAAAGTCAACTCCAGGGAGCTCAGGGTTATTCTGACTTAACAATGCTCTGTTGTCAATGCACAAAAGTCTGCATAGGAAGATAGTACATTATTCCACATTAATCAACCCATTTGGCAGCTCCCTTTTAGCCATGACACTAGCCACAGTCTCAGCTTGCTCTTAGCATATATAGTACATTTTTCCTCACTTAGATCCCTTCAAACTCCATGACCCTTCCAAAATACATGTTTCTATGGAGGGATGATCATGAAACATGTAAATCCTCCACATTGAACAACCTTCCCTTAGATAACATGCTTTCCAAATGAAACTAAAACCTTCACTGGAATTGAGGGTCAATATGGGGGTGGGGAGCAGAGGAGTCATGCTTATATCATCCCAGGCTTTTTTCCTTGTTGGTTTTGAAGCTCTTTCCTTTGGCTCTGTGAAGCAGAGTGGAATCATTTTCTTCTTGTCTCTTTCCAGCTTCTTGTGCAGCTACATACATTTGCCAGTCAAAAAAGGTGCATTCCTTTTTTTTCCTTTTCCATTGTGGTTCTTTCTGGGATTAAGTGATTTTGAAGAGCTCTGGCTCTTTAAATCTGGAGGAAGCAGAAGCTACTAGTCTTTTCGGTTTCCTCTTCCTCCTCCTTTCTCTTTCTCTCTCTTTATCTTTCTCTCTCTTTTTTTTCCTTTCTCTGTCTGTCTCCCTGCTTCTTTCCCCGAAGTGGGAGTTCTTCATACCAAAAGCATTTAATGCCACGTCTCTCTGGTATACAGATCCCCGACTTTCTCAAGTGGACATAGAGAGTATGAACGAATGAGTTTCCGTATTCATTTGATCCCTCCCTCCCTCCCTCCCTCCCTTCCTCTCTGTTAAATTAATTGATTTTTATTGAATTCAGAAGTCATTTACTCTTTTTCTTACCAGAAAGTCGTATGATAGGTGCCGCAATAGTTACAGAGTACTTTGGTGTTAAATTAACGAGGTTTCTCCAGGGAAGAAACTGCCAAATGAAAGTAGCTTTTGTGTGCAAAGCAATGAACACCAGTCTCTTTGTGTATGTTGGATTGCTTGTTTCTTAGTCTTTCCCATTCAAATTCTTTATTCTTATTCATACTAACATGTGGGGTTATGGGGAATTCCATCTCAGTTTTTTAATGTTTATTGTTCTTTTCTGTCATGGATAGTAATTTCTGTATACATATTAATCAGATTCTCTGATCTGTAAATTTTGTTTTGCACCTAGATGCACCTAGATGTGGCTATCTCATCATCATTTGTGTTTGTGTTTACAAGTTTGTGCCAAATAATATTTGTATACCACCTTTATTATTATTTTTCCAAATAACTGAGGTGGTTTTTCCCCCCCAACAACAACTCTGTGAGGTGGGTTGGACTGAAAGAAAGTGACTGACTGGTTTTAATGGCTAAGATGGTACTTGAACTCACAGTCTTTGCTTTCTAGCCTCAGGCCTTAACAACTAGCTCAAGCTGGCTCTAGTTTGGTCTAATGGAATATCACCACCCAATCTCACCCATTCTGTCTGGAAGATGGAGCATGAGCATGTGTAGAGGGACCAAAAAAGATGGTGAACTATGCGTGGGCAGGACAAAGCTAGAGGAAACACTGGGTGGAGGTCTGTGCAGGCCTGACACGCAAATCAATTATCAGATGTGGGTATACAGACTACTCAAACTATCTAGTAGCTGGTTCCAGTGGTGAGATTCAATTTTTTTTACTACCAGTTCTGTGGGTATGGCTTGGTGAACGTGGAAGGGAAAGGATACTGTAAAATCTCCATTCCCTCCTCACTCCAGGGGAAGGATACTGGAAAATCCTCATTTCCTCCCAATCAGCTGGGACTCAGGAGGCAGGGAATAGATGGGGGTGGGGCCAGTCAGAGGTGATATTTACCGGTTCTCTGAACTACTCAAAATTTCTGTTACCGGTTCTCCAGAACTGGTCAGAATCTGCTGAATACCACCTCTGGATGATTCCCTCCAAAGTTTCCCTCAGGATAGCTGGTGTTTGAGAGCACAAGGCTTCTGCAATTTTATTTGGTCAATAGCAATAGCAATAATAGCAATAACAGTAGACTTATATACCGCTTCATAGGGCTTTCAGCCCTCTCTAAGCGGTTTACAGAGTCAGCATATTGCCCCCAGCAACAATAAACTAGATTAGAGGTTTTGGGGATGAAACTATGTCAACCTATTTGACTTTAAATGGGTAAAAAAAACCAGACTGATGGCATGGAACGTGAGACCTAGTGGGGGACTTTTGGTAGGGCCTAGCCACAACAATACAAACAGCCTCTAGTTCTAAAAGTGTTAAAAGTCTGTAGAGATTCTCAGTCATCCAGGTCATGGTTGTCCCTAAGGTGCTTTTTCAGGAGGCAATGGACTTTCTTATTTTTTCTTTGAAGATATTCCACTTCTCATCCAAGAAACTTCTTCAGCTCTGATACGATAATGAGAAATGGAAGGATTTATATTCCTTGCATTTAATCTGCTCATTCTTTTAGAGCACGGGTGTCAAACTCGTGATGTCACATTGTTATCACATGACGTATCACAACTTTTGCCCCTTCACTAAACTGGAGGTGAGCGTGACCAGAGTGTAACACATCTGGCCCGCAGGCCGCAAGTTTGACACCCCTGTTTTAGAGGTTCATCCTTTCCTTGGGGTCACCTGAGTAGTGCTTCTGGTTCTTGTAGTCTGCAATTGTTTTTTCTTCCTCTGGAAATCCATTCCTACTCCTATTCCTACTATTGTTTATTATATCCTGTCTGTACTATTTTTACAAATAATCAAGGCAGCAAACTTATCCAATACACATTCCTCCTCTTATTTTCTTTTCAACATCAACCCTGGGGTGGGCTGAGAGAATGACTGGTCCAAAGTCACCCACCTGGGTGAACAGTGACCTCCTGCTAATGTTTTAATCTCTAGGCCTCAGTTAAGTGAGTATATTAGTGAAGTGAGGCTCTCAGATAAGGATCCTGTAAGAGGGGGGGAAATGTAATTTTGACATTGGCTTCCCATTTCTACTGCTATTCCAGATTCTGGTCCTAATCCTGGTCAACAATAGCCACCTCATAAGAGACTATTTTGAATATTTAAATACTAATATCAGCCTTCTTTCACATTATATTCTCAATCATTCTTCCATCCTTTTGCAATAAATGCTCTCAGTTTAATTAACTGGTAATCTATATTACGGTTGGGAAAGCTAAAATAAAAGTGAGAGTTCCATGCTTATTTTACATTCTTTGTTATCAGTATATTGCACTTCTGCAACAACTTAGCTTGTCACCGTCAAACCATAATTGATATTAATGCTGAGTAGATCAATTTAAAAGAAAAGGCTCCTTCTCAATGTTGATAGTATAAAGTTTAAAATTATCAGATAATGCTCACGTAGTAATAGCCATCTTATTGAAAGTCTCATAAAACAGTAGGATATAAAATGATGTTAAGAACTTCATGAATAAAAATATGAACAGCATCAAAGAAAAATATAAAAGTGAAATGAAAATTAAAGATGACATTTTAAAATCAGGGAAATTCAGTCATTTTCGCAACATCAGCAAAGGGGGGAACTATCTTAATCTCTTCTGTTCTGTGACATTGGTGCTAGCATTTTCTCTTGACGTGAAAGTCACACAGTGTTAATTGGAATAGAAGGTCGTGCAGGTATCTGCAAATCATAAAGCATGATATCAATCAAAACTAGGACATTATTGTGCATCTAGAAATTCATTGGTCACCAATACAAGTTCTGCAAAATCAGTTGTATACTGTCAACAATAGGAACCAGAATATACATTTTGAATGCACATCCTCATGCTATTCTGTGCAAGCCAAGATCTCTAATTTAGAAATTGTCTAGCAAGCCAACACACATGTCCTACAAGCCAGAGATATAAGCACCATGCTTTTACAATTCAAAATTTAAAGTAGATTTCTATGGACTTCATGAATGTCAGCCAACATGTCTATTAAAATAGTGTGAATTGAAGCCTCAAACATCTGGAAGCACTATGTTAAACAATGCTGGCTTAGTTTATGAACATATAGAGAGAATCCTTGATTCATATTTTTGATAAAATGTCCATACTCTCATATAAATATACGAGCACATTTTGCAATATGCAAAGGGGGAATTGTCTCCCTTATTTCTCCAAAGCTGTGCTAAAATACTGAGGCATTGTGATGAAAGGTAAATTTATTTGGCTTTCTTAGCATGCTCGTAATCTATTGAATGCACATAATGATGAATTTGGGGCAGGGTGGGGAATGGGCAGATGAATACAAGATAGAGGAAGGTGTTTAAAATGTATTAAAGGCATTTTAAAGCACCTGAAACAATACACAGGAACATTTTTAAAAAGACTAGAGGGAAGAGAAGAAAATAAAATATTTAATTTAAAAAACTGACTCATTTTATCTTTAAACATCCTGATGCCCAGATGAAAGTAGTACTTTCAGCCATACCCTGAAGTTAGTATTCTTTACTCAAACATTGGCTCATGATAGATTGCTGCATGACAGTAAAAAAAGGTTTCCCTCACACATATGTGCTAGTCGTTCTTGATTCTAAGGGGCGGTGCTCATCTCCGTTTCAAAGCCAAAGAGCCAGTGCTGTCCGAAGATGTCTATGTGGCCAGTGTGGCTAAACGCCAAAGACGCACAGAATGCTGTTCCCTTCCCACCAAAAGTGGTTCCTATTTTTCTATTTGTATTTTTTACGTGCTTTCAAACTGCTAGATTGACAGAAGCTGGGACAAGTAATGGGAGCTCACTCTGTTATGTGGCGCTAGGGATTCGAACCGCCAAACTGCCGACCTTTCTGATTGACAAGCTCAGCAGCCACTGAGCCACCGCGTCCTTTATGACAGTGCTACAGTGTTTTAGGAAGCCACCTTCAGAGGAGGAATTGAAGCCATGCTTATAGAAGAATAAAGGAAGTCCCATATATTTCTAGTTCCATCACTTTTGACATATGACTCCATTATTGTTGAGAAATCCATATATATTGATATATCTAGGACTTCAGTGGAAAGGAAAAGGTAGCCAAGGAAGGACTAATGTGCACAAACACTGTTTACAAAACCCTTCCCAGCCTCCCTGAATCGTTTAAGGAAAACAGGTCAGCAGATAGAAGGCTGCCTCTATGCTCTGCCATCCTGAGGACAGTAGTTTCTTTCTTTGCCTGGAGCAGATGAGATGCTTCCAGGCAACAGCCTCCTTTTCTGCAAAGAGCATAGCGCCCTGATATTCTAAACGATGATGACTGAAACAGACATTGTGGGGCCTGGAGAAGCTTAACCGATGAGATAATTAATGAGAGGCAAATATTTCTCCAACATGTCTAGGATAGACTGCAAAGCAAACTTTGGTAGTAGGCAGATGTCTTCAGTCATAGATAGTTTGACTCATGATACTACATCAGAGGTTCTCAGGGTTAATGAAGAAACAAGTCAGCTGGTGAAAAGGTAGTACTGCAGAGTACTGCACTTTATTACTATTACATATTGAATTTTACATTCTGAGAATCTCTGTTTGCCTCCATTTAATTTTCAAAGGAAGGAGGCAGTATGTTTCTTATGAGTACTTTATTCCAGTGTCCCTTGAAAAAAAACAACCAATATTCCACATCCTTGTAAACCTTGTTTATTGAAGCTAGTTCAAAAGTTTAATTACACCACATTTAATTACCAGGAAGTGCATAATAGATGCCAATCTTATTCTCCTGGTTTAGCAGATCATTTAAGAATGAACTTTAAAAAAACTGCAAATACAAGTACTAATGCACTTTACACTAGTATAAATCATATAAGTACAATAAGGAATTATAATACCTTCTATTCAGAGGTGGGTTCCTACCCGTTCGCACCTATTCGGTAGAACCGGTTCATCAAATCTACCGAACCAGTTAGAAGAGGTTCCACCAGTGGACCCGGAAAGCAGGCCACACCTACAGAAGAGGTTCCAAATTTTTTTGAAACCCACCATGCTTCTATTCAAACTCTGGAAGATCCATTGTTATTTAACAGATCATTGAAATATTAGCATATTAAGACTTTATGTTAATAGAAACATAGATTTTGAAATTTGTAGTATAAGGCCTTATATAGAAATATAATCCAAACAGTTTTCAGGTTGAATTAAAGTCTGTGCCAGATTGAATATGAAGTTATTTTGGATTAAGGTTGGGATTCCCAATCCTCAGGCTGTGGCACATTTGGAACCGGGCCATGGAAGTGGTGAGTGAGCTTGCGCATGCAGCTCCACTTGTGAGAGTAACCAGCATGTGCATTTGTGTGCAGCTTCATTTGTACAAGGGGCAGGCATGCATGTCCACTGCTTGCACAAATGGAGCTGTGTGCTCACCCGCCATTTACGTGGAACCATCCCCTCTATCCCGCCCATTAGTCCGCAAAGCCAGAAACATTGGCTTTGGCTTAAGGCATACTCCCATAACCTTAATTAGCCATTCATCTGCAAAGGAATTATGCATACTTTCCAATAAGAAGCATAAAATGTACTTGTGGCAGTAACCACATATAAAATGCATTTGGCACATATGTTATATTTTATTTAGCAATATTTAATAAAGAAATAAGTTGAGAAGGAAATTAAGCTCTTAGAATGTATTTGTTTATACATCATTTTCCCAAATTGTTAGGCTTTACAAATTTGCCACAGTATTTGAAAAAGCAATGGAAGCTGGTCGTTCCATTTTCAGTTTTCATTTAAGTGATCAATACTAAATATGTCAGCAGCAAAATATAATACTTTTCTGTAAGTATAACATTTAGTATAAATTTAATGTTTTCTTCCTTTGAAAGTCTCACTGTTGCATATCAGTTATTGTGTTTAAATTCTATTCTTTTAAATTATAAATAGTTCTTTACTGTTTTGTGTTATTGGGTAATTCACAAACAGCTTATAAGGTTCAATAAACGCTCCAAATTTTGTGTTATAAGATTTTCAGATTCAACTCTCTTAAGTGGTCCCTTTTTTTTTTATTAATTCTTTGGAAAGTGTTGGAACCAGATGGTTATGACTAGCCTGAAGAGAAAATAATTTCATCTTCATTTTGTCAATGGTTAAATATTGCAAAGTTTGTCGTCTTTCCACTAGGCGAATTTTTCCTCATTATGAAAATAAATACTTGATTATGGACTGTATATCATAGTGTAACTACTCATATTTATAAGCTTTTGTTAGATTTCCATGGGCACTGTCTTCAAAGTTCCTGCACCATCTGATATTTTTTTTCATTTTTTTTGTAAAACCTCTAAATGTTATTAAATAATAGAAACAGTGGATGGCTGCTCTGCTCTTTTTGAAATGTTGCTACTTGCCTTTTCTCCATGACAATCTTTTTGGAGAAACCTCTGCAATATCCTTTAAAGGTTTCTTGTGCTTGCAAAGATTGGCAGTCTTTCACTTCAAAGAAACAAGATAATCAGCGGTGGGCTTCAAAAATTTTAGCAAGGGATTCTCTGCCCCGTTGCTGGGTGGGTGTCATCTAGTTGACCTCCGGAACCATGATGGACTTTCCATCATGAGGCTTTCCTCGAGCCTCTGGAGGCGAAAATGGCCTTTGGAGGCCAGAAATGGGACTGTTTCTAGCCTTCCTGAACTTCTGGTAGGCCCGTTTTTCACCCTCCCCGAAGCTCCATGCACGGCCTGCACTTATCAGCATCCAAAGTAGGCCATGTGGGAGGGTTGGGGTGGGTGGAGCCAGCCAGGAGTGGAATTTGGGGGTTCTCCAAACTGCACAGAATCTTAGCTAGAGGTTCTCCTGAACCTCTACGAACCCCCAGCAGCCCACTCCTGATGCCAATCACCTGAAAAAGAAATAATATTTGAGTACTATCTAGGAAAATCCTCAAAATTAGAACAAAAAATTCTTCCCTTTCAAAATCTACTTGTCTTACTGTTGAAAGTTCAGTAGATGTTGATATGATCAAAGTCAGAACAAGACCAGATTTGGTTAGATAGGGAAACACTTGCTGACTCAATGATTCTGAGAAACTAAATAGCTCCTTCTTTTTGAGTTCCAACATTCCAATATTACAGTACAAAGAAAAAAAGTTCTCCCTCCTTATTTTTCTGTGGATTTACAGCATAGCTCCATTTTGTCCCATTCACTAGCCTTTTTATTAGATTGGATTTGGATTGGATTTATTCAATTTGTATGCCGCCCTATTCCCGAGAGACTCAGGGCGGCTAACAATCAAAGAGGAAAGGGGGTACAGAATAAAAAATAAAAGACAAACATATTTTAAAAAACAATAATCATATCCTCGAGTGGGGCTGAGAGATTCAACAGCCCCAGGAGTGGCCGGAACAGCCAGGTCTTAATTGCTTTGAGGAAAGCTGGAAGGGCAGTAAGGGTCCGGATCTCAACGGGGAGATCGTTCCAGAGGGCCAGAGCAGCCACAGAGAAGGCCCTCCCCCGGGGAGTTGCCAGATGACACTGGCCGGCAGATGGGATTCGGAGGAGGCCTAATCTGGGATCTAATAGGTCTATGGGAGGTAATTGGCAGGAAGCGGTCTCTTTAAGTTATTAAAGGTGAAAGGCTTAAACTTAAGCTCCTCTGTCAATATTAATATTTCAGTGCTTGTTCATTCTGAATTGCCCTTTTATATTTCTTGTTTGGAGTATTTTATTCAGAACCTCATAGCATCTACCAGCTGTTGATCCCACTAAAGACTTATAAGTTATTAGTGATACATGTCTATCCCACCACAGTCAAAAAAAGTCAAGGCGATAGATAAGTATGCATACATATCTCCACTTTTATTTTCTGATTCAGTTTCAGAGAAGAGGCGAATTAGGGTAGAGGAGGGATAAAGGTCAGCTTGATGAATATAAAAGACCTTCTCTAAAACTGGACAAAGTGTGAAAGATTCATTGATGAAATAATTTATCTCTAAATGAATGTTTGACAGTTGCAGACATCAGTCAAAAATGACCTATTACCCAAGCCAGATATGGTTTAAGCTCAGTTTAATGGATCACACCTTATGCAAGTCTGGTCAACTTTTCAATCTTTAAACGTGCAGTTGGCACTGATTGAACTGTGAGATGTGGAACAAAATATTATCCATGCATTTTTTTTATCCAGCAGCTCAAGGCAGCATACTAGTGCTCTCTCCTCCCATTCCCCCCCCCCCCCCCATAAGCCTGTTAACTGGCTCAAAGTAAACTTTCATATCTGAAAATGGGGAAAAAATGAGTATTTTTGATACCAATCTAACACTAACTTTCTGGCAAGTGTACCTCCATAGCTGTTGCAGTTATTAAAAACAACTGTTATCTTTGTTTTAAATATGTTTTATTTAAGTAAGCTCCTCCCAATCTCATTGGGATATTCAGACAAAGTACATACTGAACTAAACCTAGATCATTTGATTGATTTGTGACATGGCTCACTGCTGAAATACTTGTGGTAACCAGTAGTGGATTTTTGTGCTGAACAATTAGGTTTCTGGAACTCAGAACAAAATCTTGCAATTAAAGTTCTTTAACTCTAAACATATGTAGTTCTGGTAGAAACAAAAGAATAAAGTAGGTTTCTTAAGCCTACAATCTGCCTCGTCCTGCTCTCTATTTTTTTTTTTTTTCCCCCAGACAAATAAAGTTGAGAAAGCTGTATCAGCTGCCCACACATTCCTACAGAAGAATCCGAAGCATGAAATGACCCAAAAGTACCTCAATTATTACAAAACTATGGTGGATGTAGATGAGTACCTTGTAGACTTGGAAGCACAACCATATGAGGTATGTATTTGGAATATTATGGGGAGGAAAATTTATCCCCAAGATGGGGCTACAATTGAAAGCTTTAAAAAGTTGCCAATAAAATTTGCTCTATAATTAAGGTCTGCAAGTTTCTTTGTAGTAAATGAATGAATGAATGAATGAATGAATGTCTATCTACCTTACCTTGTTTTAGACTGTCATAGTCAAGTAAATAACAAATTATTAAATATCCATGATATAATAACATAATGGTATTTGGAAGCTTGCTTTTAATCTGCTACCAGAAAAATTAGCAGGTAAGTGTAATATCTGTTGGAAGATTGTTCTACAAGATGGAAACAGAAATATCTTCTAACTTCAGCCCACCTAATTTCACAATAGTGGAGAACTGCTAAAGAAAATTCCTAGTTGTTGTATTGAATGATTCATTTTGGTTGAAGGAGATGGCCCTGAAAATATTTTGATGTCAAACCTTATAGGCCTTAATAATCTAAGAACAGCACTTTAAACCTTGGGAAGAAAGATACTGGCAGCCAACACAGACCCACAGCTCAAGTCTAATATGCTTCTAGAGCAGTGTTTCTCAACCTTGGCGACTTTAAGTCCTGTAGATTCTGGGAGTTGAAGTCCACAGGATTTAAAGTCACCAAGGTTGAGAAACACTGTTCTAGAGCCTAGCTATAAGCATGAGGATCACTATATTTTGGTATAGTTTCTGTGTGGTCTTCAAAGGAAAACTTTTGTAGTGCACACTTCAGTAGCCCAACCAGGTAACGAAAGGTTAAAATTGTGATGCCCAGCCATTTCAGGTAGGTCAATAAAATGCCTTCCTGCTCTAGCCTCCGCCTATCTATTTAATTGTGGGAAGGACCCTCAAATCATGGACATGCTCCAGGAATAATACCATCCCTTCATGAAATATCATCAGAGCTGGCAGAGAACATCAGTGAAGAAATAGTAATTGCACTTGCTTAGATTTAATTTCAGCTCATTCCTACTTATCCATACCTTCTGATATTGGAATGAGATTCCAGTTGTATTGTCAGAGTGGACCAGAGTGATGATACAGTACCTAAACTAATGGATAACCAATCCCAACTATTTCATGTAAGCATTAAAAAGTAGTGGGGAGAGGCTCAAACTTTACATGGACTCCACATGTAAGCCAGATGGGACCAACTTCTCTTCTGCAACCATCAACTAGAACTGGCTACAAAGGAAGGAGTGAAACTGTTCAAATATAGTGTCTCCAATCTTCACAGATTTCATGGTTGATACCCTGTTTCCCACAAAAGAAGACCTCCCTGGATAATAAGCCCAATCGGGCTTTTGAGTGTATGCGCTGAAATAAGCCCTCCCCTGAAAATAAGCCCCCTCTGAAAATATTGCAACACAGCAGCAGCCATTAGGTGACTATGCTCGCTGCCTCCTGCACCTCAAAAAATAATAAGACCTCCCTGAAAATAAGCACTTATTTTGGGGGTCAAAAGAAAATAAGACCCTGTCTTATTTTCGGAGAAACACAGTAGTGTCAAAGGCAACCCAGAAATCTAATATGAACCCACTCCCCAATAAGGCCATCAACCAACATCATCAATATGGTTTTTTTCTCATGCCCAGTTCTGAACTCCAACTGTATAGGAGCTGGAAAATCTGCTTCTTCAATATATTCAGTTCTCTGAAGCCTTTTGGAGTCCAAAATGAAGGTTGTATCTATCACCAAACAAAATCAATAAAAACCTGGTAAAGATAAGCCCATTGAGTTTTGAACATGAAACTGGCTGATGTTATAAGATTGCACTTTAATGCTCTTTCTTGTATGAATTTTTCCTTCTGCTACATGTATGAAAAAGTTATTTTAGGAATCTTTGTTTGCTAAATTGATGTCTTCCACTCTATATCAGTCTTCCTCAATTTGATGTCCTCCAAAAGAGCTGGAATTGCAACTTCTGTTGTGGAAGGTGCAGTCACAATAAGCACGAGGTACCAAGTTGAGGAATACTGCCCTAAATATTCAGGTATGAATTAATTAGATGTCATAGTGCTAATGATCAGTGGGAGGGAGTAGGGAATGTCCCTTGCTGGCTTTCTTGAAAAATTTTCTGAAATCCCCTAGTTGTCCATATGGCCCAAGAAGCAACTTTGTGTAGCCTGCCAGCGTTTTAAAATAATAATAAATTGACTTTGTTAAGTCAATTTAAGAAATGCAGGATCAAGGAAGGGGGAATTATTAATTTAAATTTAAGAAGCTTAAAGACATAAACAAAAACAAAATATACTCATCCTGTTAATTTGTATTTATTCTTTGCAGACGGTTTTTGTCAGAGCAGTGAAGCTTTACAATAGTGGAGATTTTAGGAGTAGCATTGCTGACATGGAGCATGCACTGTCCAAATACTATGAAGCCTATGAAAATTGCCTAGCTGGCTGCGAGGGTAGCTATGAGGTCTCTGAATTTAAGGATTTCTATCCAGCTATAGCAGGTAAGGGAATCAGGGAGAGATCAGCCATCATACATACAGTATGCTGATCCACTGTCCTTTTTTATTCTGGTGTAAAGTTTGAAATGTCAATTATGCAATATGTAAAAAATAATTTCTCCTCATTTTTAATTGGTTTGGGTGGAGCAAGAATTAGCACAGATAGAGGATTTAATATGGAGCTATTGCACAGAGTAAAAGAGATACTTTAGAATTACTTCAAGTATTACATTACTATAAGTTCATTTGGATACAGAGCTATTCTGTTCAGTGATACACATTTTAAAATTCTGCATTGTTTATTTTGATGTTTGTAATCATATCTGCAAAATCTCCAATACCATCTTAACCCACCTCACTTGTTGGTTTTTCAGAGAGCTACTTACTAACTCTCCTTTACCTAGCCCTAGCACCTCTTTCTGTGAATGCATTCAGCCCTCTGTTCACTTCCAAAACATGAGCCCTCATCAACTGTGTAAAAGAGAACCGCCAATTGCACTGACTGATAGAAAATGGGATAATTTCATAATGCCAATAAATTGCGTGCAAATGCAATCTTGCCTTGTAAAATAGTGTGTTAATAGGTATAAATAATATAAAAAGAAAGAAAGTGGTTGCTTAGGCCGCCTAGATGAAATGAAAACGTTAGGAAAGGTAAAGCCAAATTCAGAAATATATTAATAATTTGAAATACTGAAAGTGCAGAGAGACAACACCAAAGCTAATAAGAAATTAAAGCTGCTTGTATATGGAAGCCTTATTGAATTCGCTGATCACTGAATCCATGTAAATATGAATGGAATTGGGTTACAAAAGCTGTTTCTCTAAGTGATAATGGAATAATAACTTTTTAAAAATACTTTTCTTTTTTTTTTCTACCTCCCCAGATCGTTTTGTATTTGTCCTGCAATGTAAAGTAGATTGTGAAGTTGACCTGACCCCAAATGTTGGTGGCTATTTTGTGGAGAAATTTGTGGCCACGATGTATCACTATCTTCAGTTTGCATATTACAAATGTGAGTCCTTGATTTGGTTTGGGAGCCTTGATTCAAGGAGAGGGTAGGATTTGAAGTAGTGCCACCTTGTGGAGGCATTGGGTCAAAATCCATTGGTTTGAGAGAGGATGGGACAGTAGACATTTTCCTATTTTCTACCTTTGTCTCCTATCCCCCACTAGACGATTTTCCATTATTATAATTATAATTACTGCTACTACTACTACTACTACTACTACTACTACTACTAATGGTGTTTGGAAAAGTCAGATTGCTTTTCCATCTGGCCTCATCTATGCTATCTGACAATGACGTTTCAAAGTTTAAAACATGAGTTTTCTAGCTGTACTTAAGATTAGACCTGTTTTTTTTAGCTTGTAAAAAATGATTCTCTGAGTGAACTATGGTCTCCTTTTTAAATTCAAAGCTCCAAATAGCCCTAACCTGGAAATACAGAGACAATAGCAATAGCATTTACACTTACATACTGCTTCACAGAGCTTTGTAGCCCTCTCTAAACGGTTTACAGACTCAGTATATTGCCCCCTAACAATCTGGGTGCTCGTTTTACCCACCTCGGAAGGATGGAAGGCGGAGTCAACCTTGAGCCTAGTGAGATTCGATCTACTAAATTGCAGGCAGCCGGCAGGCAGCAGAAGTAGCCTGCAGCACTGCACTCTAACCACTGCGCCACCGAAGCTCAAATCGTTTTTCTTCTCTTTCAAGAAAGTGCAGCAACCTTTTTGAGTACATTCTGATTAAAATTTGATAAGGCCAGTAGAGGTTAATATTATTTTCAGGCCATATTTATAAAGACATACTGTTTTGGTGAGATATTATTTTTCCTGATTTTTTTTTCTTCCCTCCCTATTTTTCATGTGCTTAAGATGTGTCTCTCCTGCTAATTTTGTATATTATTCTCTGCACAGTGAATGATATTAAGAATGCAGTACAGAGTGTAGCTAGCTACATGCTCTTTGATCCTGGAGATGAAGTCATGCAGCAAAATCTGGTTTATTATCGTTTCTATCGTGAACGTTGGCATCTGGAAGAGGAGGACTTCAACCCACGACCAGTATGAACAGGAATGGTGGTTGGGATAAGAATTAATATTTTGTTTTGGAGCACTGATATATTTTGAATGCAGTCTTGTGGGACTGCATTCCAGAAACAATTGATTCTCTAGGTTCCCCTTGACTGTGAACGACACAACTCCAAACTCGGGGGGGGGGGAGGGAACCCTAGTATCAATCTCCCCTCCCTTCTGAACTTGTAACAATTAGTCTTCACATCTAGTTATTTGAGAATCTGCAAAAGGAATACAATGGGGGCTGGGGAGGATGAGAGATTGAAGCACCGGGAGTCTGCAGAAATGTTGGAAGGTCATATTTTCTAATTTCTGATTGGAGGGGGTTTGATGTCTTTGTTCCTCAGTGGTGTAAAGCAAAGTAGATTGTCCACTATGCTTTAGAATAACCATTTTAGATAATTTTTGTATACTGCTATATTTGTCTATGGTTCTGGTTGTAATAAACAAGCCCCAAGAGAAGCAAGGAGAATGGAAGTGAGCGAAAACAGTTTGATTACTTGATTATGACTTAAGAGGGAATAAGATCAACAGTTTGATCTTGAAATTTGAGATAAACAGAATAATTATAGTGAAATTACAGTAACTGATAGCAATGTCCCTCATTCTTTGTTCTATATTGATATCGCTATAGTACCCAAATGGAAACTTTGTCAGGAGGGGTGCTGGTTATATGCATTCCTAACTATTCAATTACTTTTTCCTTCCCACGCAACGACTTCATTGCTGCTTGCAGCTTTACAACTGGAAGTGCCCGAGCCCTCAAATTACATGATTTGCAGCTGCAGTAATGTCCAGAGCTATTCTAACTTGGAGGCCAGACAAATGTTTGCATGCTTGGGTCTACTTGGTAGATTGTACCTTTCTTCAGCTGGCACCAACACAGGCTCCAATTGTACAAAGTACAAATATTGTTGCTCTCTCACCTGTTCTAGCTGATTGTTTTCTCTCTGGTATTCTTAGGAGGCCTTGCGTTATCATAACTGGACATCCACACAGAAGAAGCTCTTGGAGTTTGCCAGGCAATATCTCCAGCCAGATGATGAGGTGAGAACTTGGAAAACAGGTAGAAATGTGATAAATTAAGAGCTAGCTTTTGTTTCTTTTAGTCCAGCTTTGCCCCATTAATTTACTTTGAGGATGGCAAGTACTAGATAAATCTGAAAGACAAGAGGGAAATGTTTCATTTTCAGATTTTCTCAGCTGGAAAGAAAGGATTTAGCTACCTAAGGATTGCCATCAGGATTTTAAGCTTTTACCAGGCATTACCCATAACAGAGTTGGAAGGGACTTTGGAGGTCTTCTAATCCAATGCCCTGCTTAGGCAGCAAACCCTACACCACCAGACAAATGGGTTATCCAATCTCTTCTTTTCCAGTGTTGGGGCATTTACAACTTATGGAGGCAAGTTGTTCCACTGATTAATTGTTCTGTCAGGAAATTTCTCCTTAGTTCTGAGTTGCTTCTCTCCTTGATTAGTTTCCACCCATTGCTTCTTGTCCTACCTTCAGGTGCCTTGGAGAATAGTTTGACTCCCTCTTCTTTGTGGCAACCCCGGAGATATTGGAACAGGGCTATCATTTCATCCCTAGTCCTTCTGTTCATCAGACTAGACATACCCAGTTGTTCTTCTCTGCACTCTTTCCTCTTGTTTTCAGGAATAAAGCCTAGAATATGGTTATTTTTTTAATGTTGGATTCTGTACCAAATAGTCTATTTGAAATGGTCCATGTGCAGAAGATGGAACAGTCTCGGTTCTTGATTGCTTTGCTTCTGACTAGCTCTTTTATCCTACTTCAGGGAGAGGTGGACGAAGGAGTTGACGGGGTAAAAAAAACTGCATTGTCATCTGATGCTGAGTTTGAAAACATTGGTGACTATGAAGAGGGGTTTTTGTCTGAATGGTGGCAGGAACCCAGATCAAAAGGAGACAAAGGTGACGAAGGTAATTGGCAACAAAACTGAAGTACTGATTGTTCACCTTCCATTGCTCGTTCTTGTCTGTGTCTCTAACACTGGGTTAGAGATCACTACTTGCTGTCTCATTTCCCCTGCATGTCCGTCTTTAGTTTGCTTATATCGAAGTGTATCTGTCTGATCTTTTGGCTGTGGGAGCTCTGTTCAACTATGCACAACTGCCATATGTTTCTCCTCTTGTCTTCTTCCTCTTTCATTACAATGTTCTGTAGTTTGCCATTGCGTATTGGGAATGTTGCATGGATCCTGCAGGAGGCAGCAGAGAGCAAATGGATTCCCCACCTCCCCCATTGATTTTCCTAGTGGTGGCAGAGATATCCACAAATGGTCCCTGTAGAAAGGCTGTAATAATGTATTTTAATCTTCTTTGTTGTCAGAGAGACTTGATGGAGCAATATGATTCCCATAATAACTGCAGGTGAAGGGGAGCCATTGTTGTTTTCTTGGACCTACCAAAGTAGACTTGGAACTGGCAAGATGAATTTTGACAACATTCTAACATGTTCTGTGCCTTTTGAACCTCACAATAATATCTCCAAAGACTGGGAAAGTTCTACCAGCAGAACCTCTATGCAGAATATTTAGATCCTCTCCTGCAAATGGATTGATAAAACAAGAACAGTTCTGAGCTAAACCAGGAAATCTTCCCACTGGAACCTCATTTCTAAAAAGTACTGTGAATGGGCTTGGAATAAAAATATCTCAACACAAAGGACAAAAAAGAAGCCAATGCTGCATTTATTTCTTGTTTTATATATTCTGCTTTGTGACCTCATATATGTTGGGAACCAAAGTTCTTACCCATCTATGAAAGGTAGTGTGTGCATAACTTGATTTTCCATATTCAGTTTTATTAAATGCCTTATTTGCCCAAAGGCAGGACAACTCCCCTCCCCAATAATTAACTTTTAAGTGTGTGTACAGCGGAAAAGTTATAATTTATCTGCAGTGTCATGGATCCTTTAACTATACTCAATTTAGTGGGCTCCACACAGAAAAGGATCAACAACAATATAGATCCCTAGACCACACACACAAACATTCACATTATTACTACTCATCATTAGTCCATTCATCATCACTGCTACTCCTACTATTCCAACTCCTACTCCTTGTGAGTTCTGCTATTCCTACTCCTTGTGAATATTGCTAGACAGAACTGTCTTTCTAGCTGCTTTACTTTCTCACATCATCACATGCCTACTTCCCTCTTCACTTTCCCACATACCATCATCTGCACCCAATGCCTCTCAGAACAGTTTTTATAGCCAGTATTTCTGTTCTGGCTGATGAGAGGGCTTAAAGAGACAGGATGAAAGTAGCATAGATGCTGGCCATTTTCTGGGCATCTTCCTCTCACATGCAGAGAAGAGCCTTTTGTCTTATTTGTATGTGAGGTTTATGGATGAATGAGATTTCTCCCTTCATATATATGTATTTGTTGACTTCTTGCTCTCTTGCAAAAGCAATGGCAGTGTTATCATAGCTTTCTTTCTCCTGCTTTATTGGCTCATTTTGGGAAGGCAGGCTCTTCCTTCCTCTGAAGTTTTCATCTTCTCTTTTTCTTTATTTTCCCTTCCCATCTTTCCATCATTTTCTATTTTTCCTGTTACTGGAAAAAGGAAGGTGTAAATGTGTGTGAATGTATTTATGTGGTTCTGAATACGAGAGTGGTTTGTGTGAAAAAAGAGAATGGTCATAATATGCACTAGGAAGTTAATGTTATAATATATTATTTTACTTTACTAAAGTACTTAGCAAATTTAACTGATAATTTATTTTGTAGTCACAGAAACTTTTGATCTGTGTGTACACCCACAAGCTTTCACATGCAGTTGTATAGATGGAGACTTTTGTGGCCATGGAGTAAACCGTCCTAAATTAAATATTAACTTCCTTTTAACTAAATCAAGTTCAAACAATCAGATCTTATCTCCGAAATTAGGAGTCAGTAGATTTTATACTAGAAACCTGAAAAGTGAGCATGCAGAAATATGGCTTGATGAGGAGAGCTCTGTACTTTTAGAACTGGGGACATGTTCAGCTAATAATTAGGTTTCAAGATGAGTTGCTTTAATGTCATTTTTGTGCATTTTTACTCCTGCCCTTCACTTATCCATAAAACTTTATGTACGCCACTCATCTCACAAAACTGGGCAATAGTTCTTTGTACTATTACAATTGTTTTTTATGAGGGTGAAAATACATGCAGGTCAGCTGCAAATCTTCTAACAGATCCCAGTCTTCCTTGTGTTCAACCTTGCCTTGGAGCTTTTAAAGAGTCAGACTCTAAAGAAGCTCATGTTCTGACATTTCCCCCTCCCCATGTGTCTACTGAAAACCTGCAGTTAATGGGCTATCCTTTAACTTTTCTGAAAGCAAACTGTTTCATCAAGATGTTTTTTTACATTCAAAGAGCTGCCTTTGTTTTTCAGTTATTTAAACATTTTACTTTGTACATATTTTTTAAATTAGTTGTAGCTATATTTTAATAAAAACCTCTCCTAGTCTGTCTGTTTTCTGGTTAAGTTTTTGCTGCTGCTATCCAAATTTCTTCCTTGAGATATTGAGAAAGCATGCTTTTGTAATTCCTGAAAAAGGAACAGTTTTCTGGAAAAATAGAGGCGCTGTTGCCTGGGAAACTCTGGGTGCTGGTCTAGTAACATTTGGAGGATGTCAGTCTGCAGATGGACAATTATTCATGATGAGAAATATGGAAAATAAACAGTATCTGGAAACAGTAGAATAAAAGGGAAGGAATTGAAATAGATAGCAATATACAAAGACCTGCAAATAGAAATAGAACAACTGTGGCAAAAGAAAGCAAAGGTTATTGCCAATAGTAATAGACGCTGTGGGTGCAATCTCAAAATAATTGCAGCAGTATGGGCATTGACAAATTCACCATCAGTCAATTGCAAAAGGAAGCTTTATTCAGAACAGTTTACATCTTGCAACAGTATCTGTTAACACCACCAAACATCCACATCTGCTTAAATCAATTCCTTGGGAAGGACTTGATATGTGGCCCAAAGGCAATTGGATTTTCTTGGTTTCTTTTTTCTATGAAAACATTTCACTTCTCATCCAAGAAGAACTGAGGAAGTTTTTTAAATAGAAGCAAAACATTTTCAAAGAAGAAGGGAAAACCCCCCATAAAATCCAGTTGCTTTTTGGGAAAAGCACTATTGTTCTTTAAATAAGTTCAACATGAGAAACTGATCTATAAAGGTGGTGAATTATATATCCAATGCTATAGTTAGCTGATTGGATGCAGCTTGAATTGACAGTGAAATCAATGAAACCTGGCATTAAGAAATAACTTGTCTAACTTCACTGAGCTTTTTTCTGTGACCAAGTCTGGGTTCAGCGACAGTTTTTCTATTTACATCATACTATTTCTCAACAATAGAGAAAATCTCTACATTCAGCCTTGAGTCACTGAGTGATAGATATAGAAAGCGGCAGTAATGGTTGCTCATCTAATGAGCTCACTGGTGTTTCCCTCCAATTTTATTGAGTCACAGTAAGCTTATCCTGTTGCACAAGCAGGCATCTTGAAGTCATCAGCTTAGCTTCTTATCATGGCTCTAAATTGCTTTGGGGTGTTCCATGGATTTTTAAACATCTGTTTGCAGACCCAGCTACACAGCTATCTGAAAAATGCCATATGAACCAGCTTAAGAATAGCAGAAATTCACATTAGTTAATATAGATAGCTCCTTGGACTTCTGAGCTTTGAGACCAGACAGATGCCATTTACATCAAGAGCTCCAAGTTGTCTTATTTAGAGAGCATAGATATAAGCATATGTACCTAAGGCCATAATGTATTTCATTGTATTGGTCTTCCTACTATCCTCCAGATGTTCTGGAGCAGACAAGGAATTGTACCGCAGTACTTCTGAAGGCTTCCAGAGTGTTAAAAGGATGCTTTAGTTTAGGGGTCAGCAACCTGCAACTCTGGAACCACATGTGGCTCTTTCACCCCTCTGTTGTGGCTCCCTGTCACCAGTTGGCGCCACAATTGATAGGGCTTTTGGTTAGGACTGGTAGAGGAAAAAGGATGTCGCACTAAGAGAAGACTCTATGGTGGGAGAACCGGACTTCCGGTCAGCTGCAGAATTGAATGGGAGGCTTACGTTTAGGACCTTTGTAGCTCTTTGAGTATTTAAGGTTGCTGGCCCCTGCTTTAGTTAGTAGTATGTGACCTATATACATTCTAAGCATTAGCTTGAGTAAAGCAACTAATTTAAGCTTCAGAAATAAATAGTTATGGTTGATTCAGAAATAAAAGAGAGAAGACAACAATTTTGTATGTTCAGGACACACACAACACTAGCCATGACCCCACTGCTTTTTCTTCATTGTCACTGATTTTCTAACTGGCCTTTCTGATATTTTTTAATGCAACACACTTTGGATTCTCCAGTAGGTGGCAGGTTTGGGCTTTACACAAGTCTGTTATGAAAGCTATTGTGTGTTTCAACTTTTATTATTACTACTGCTACTGTAGTGTGTAACTGTCAAGAGCTAAATATTTCTAGACTAAATTTCTGGCATGGTGGGAACAAAAACTTTCAGGGCCTCATTTTTGTTCCAAGTGTTCCTGTGAACTGAATTCAGATTGGTGGGAACTGGGAAGGTTCTTTTTCTAAAAGATACCTGCCACATTCCTGTATAGTAATTTGCATCAGATTTGAGATGTGAAAATCACTGGTCTCTGCTAAGAAGGAGGAGGTATTTGTTCAAAGACATCCATTTTGGATGGCCTTCCGTAGCAGAAGGAGAAAGGCACACACCAAACACAGCAAAGCTGTCTCATTGGCACTCATTGGCATTTCCATCTAAAGAGAAAGAGAACAGTAAAGGTTAAAGATTAACAAACTATGTCAGTTGATAAGCTGCGGTAAATTCACAGAAAGCTTTTTGTGTTTCCTCTTTCCAACAGTAATCCTGTAACAGTCATGCCACATATGAATCACTGACACAACCAACTTTCCTGAACTAAATGGAATAGAGCATGAAATGTTATGCATATTATTCAAGTTGAATATAGGTAGTCAGCTAACACCAACTGGGACCAGAATGTTGTCAGAAAGCATGAAATGTTGCTTACTACTGGATATTCCAGCATTTCCATTTGCTGTTGTTAAGTGAATGACTGAGGGGTGTTAAACAGGGACATAATGGGGCAACCATTTTGTGACTTCCGGGCAGCTTCCTCATTGAGTACTTGGAGGAAGCTGGCAAAGATCCCAAAATCACGATCATGAGGGATGCTGTGACCAACATAAATAGGAAGACCAGTTCAGATTGCATCATCTTCAGTTTTAACGTTGCTGAACAATTGATATTAAGCCAAGAAAACCTGCATAATTGAATAAAGACCAGTTTGCTCAAAGGAATAATAGTAGTATATATATATAAGTTGTTGACAAACAGGTTGGTTCATACAATAGGTTGGTGTTTCTCAATCTTAACCATTTTAAGATGGGTGGACTTTTAACTCCTGTAATTCTGGATAAAATAAATTATATTTTATTAGGATTTATAAGAATCTAATAGAATCTATTCTAAATTTATTTAAAATAAATTATATTTATTTTATTATTACATTTATATGCTGCCTAACTCACCTAGAGGCAACTCTAGATTGCTCACAAGTAAAAGCCCCAGACCAAAGCATTAAATATTAACATTACAATTGAGAAAGGTGGCAAGGAGGAGAGCAAGGGGAAGAGGTAGAATCTTCCCTCAGTCCATTAGCTCCCTTTAGAATGGCATATCCCATCAAGGCTCACTTTACACCACTTATCTTTAAATGGCCATGGTTGAGAAACTCTGCTTAGAGATTAATCATTTCCCAATGACACTAACATCAAAAGATTATTGGCATAAGGGAAGTGCCAGATCAGAAAAGATTTTCAGGTCAGCCAAATGCATTAATTCTTTTCAGGGGAAATACGAAATGGAACATTAAGAAAATTGAGCCGCCATTAGGTGTATATAAGCATGCATGTACAATCAGGTTTTGGAATACCAAGATAACAAGGGAGTAAACCAGTATTGGTCACTGATTTCATACTTAGTATAGATAAATTGTCTTATTTTCTGAGCTGGTCTCTTTCTGGAAAATCACTGAAAGACACTTTCTCCCCCACCTTCTCACACAAGTTGCTGCTGCCTTGTGCTTTCTCTCCCACTCTTCCAGTTTCGCCCACAGGCCTCACCTACTTTTCCCTGAAACCCTTTGGCACCACAACACTTGAGCTTATTCATTGTCTGTCACATGATTCACTGGGCTCCACCTGTACTCAGCACCACCTAGCAACTGTGTACCACACCTTGGCAACCATTTTATGAACATTCCAGAGGTTAGGCAGGTGTGCTGAAATTCACCTTTATTGCTCTTGTTGCTTTTGCAAATCCTCCCAAAGGGTAGTGATCTCAACTAGTTCACATCATTGAGTTATTTAAGATTCTTTACTATCAGATCTCCATACTTTTGGAAACCAGAACTGATAGGGCAGGGTGGAAAGTGGGGGGGGGGGAGGTTTGGAAGATTGGCACCCACACTTAATAGTTTTAATGCAGTCCAAAGAACAAGAGCCAACTCTAATGGTTTTAGTACATCTATAAAGTAAAATTTACTTAGCTGCCTTCTCCAAAGTAGAATTTTTCAGGTATGTTGAGGTTGAAAATACCAGGATCTGTGATCCCATTGCATCTGGGAACTTCAATACATGGATGAGGCTCCTGTGTGCTTTAATGGGAAGATTGCTATTTGTTTTTGGCAAAATTATTCCAGGTAGATTATTGGCACGTGCTATAATGCCAGATTGCCTTTGAAGATGACTTAAAAGTTTAATTTTTGCAAAAGATGGCAGCTAAGCTTTTAATTGGTTTGTTTCCATGCTTATACTTCTATATTTATTTTAAAAGCATTTCATTGACAAAGCTAGATATCCTCTTATGGGCGCACTCCACTTTTTAAACCTCTAATTACCCTAAAACCAAAGCAGTTAAAGGAGTATTTATTCCATGTATCAAATGACTCCTTGGAGGGTCACAGAAGTAGAAATTCATTAAGGAAAAAAGAGGGAAAAAATTGGTTTCTGTTGCTGCACTTTGTTTGTGGTTAATTAAAAAATAACACATTTTTTCCAGGAATTGCTACAAAACGAACCAATAAATCTTTCAAGGAATTTTAAACTGTTGTTGCCTTTTTTGTAATGTTTTGCTTTATATACGCTTCGTAATAGCATATTGGGTGTCTTCAAGTGCTTTCAATTAAGGAATACTGCTAAGAATATCTGTTGTCCTCTGTGGCCAGTACTTCTGCTTTCATGTAATTATCAAGGCTAAACACTATTGATAGACACAGGAAAACTGCATCAAAATGTAGCAGTGTGAGCTTCCAGCAGGAGATATATTGAAGCTTCCAACTAATTCTATGTCTGCCTACTATACGTTTACTTAGAACCTGTATAGTAGGGTGGAGAAATTCCAACTTTAGCAATCCCCATCAGCATAGCCAATGGAGGGAAATTCTGGCAGCCGCAGTTAGCAACATTTGGAAGACCCACCCAAGATGTAGGCAACTCATCCATCTCATCAACCTTATGTGCCAATTAAATATGTTCCATACTCCTTGAATTGTATTTTGCGATAATATTTTACTTTTGTAAACTTTAAGAATCTCCTGAACATGCTCATACTTTCTTCTTGTTTTCAGGGATCTTGTTCTAGTTACAGTTCTGTGGGCATATACCACCCTAGGTTAATTATTGAAGGAAAATAATATCACCCATGAATTTTGTCCTATTTATAAAATGCCATCTAGTATTTTACCACTAAAACACACATGCCACAATTATGTGCCGCACAATTGTTTTTTGACCTCTAGCAATCACAGACAATAAGCAAATTTTCTTCTTGATGATGATCTGTTCCTAATTTGGTATTTCAGATTTTCCAACACCAGTGTAACGAGGCCAGCTGCTGATCACCCTCTTCTTCTGATCATCCTTTTCCTCCCACTTTTCCTAGTATTATAACCATCTAAAAAAGGAGGCTGTAAAAGATGAATCTTACAGACTTTTAAAAGTCCCACTAGACCCTGCTCTTTACTGTATCTTCTTTTCTTCAACAGTGAGGACTCCTTGATAAATCTTTAAAGTTTATTGTCTCTCCCACTTCCTCTTTTCTTATTTATTTGATCTATTTGTATACTATCAAATCAATAAAGACTTGTAGTGGTTTATAGGAACCCAGTAAAACATCTACAAACAAGTAAAGCATACATGGTAAGCATCATTAAAATAAAAAAAATGTAATCAGTATGTAGTAACAATACATAACACAAACAAATACAAAGTAAAATGAAAAAAATACAATGATATAAATACTACATGATGATGACAACAATGACAAAAAAGTCTGGATAGTGAATGTGGCAGTGCCTGGAGACAGCAGAATGGAAGAGAAAGAACTAGAGAAGATAACGAAACACAAACACCTACAAATAGAAATAGAAAAACTATGGCAAAGGCCAGCAAGGGTAGTGCCAATAGTAATAGGCTCCTTGGGTGCAATCCCAAACAACTGGAGCACCACTTGAACACCATAGGCATTGACAAATTTACCAACAGTCAATTGCAGAAGGCAGCTTTACTTGGAACTGCTTCATCCTGCGATGATATCTGTAACACCATCAAACATCCAGATTTGCCTCTCCCAGGTCCTTGGTAAGACTTGATAGATAGACAAAAATGCCAAACTCAGACTGACCATCTGGCTGACTGTGCAATGAAGAATGATGATGATGATATAACTAGATGCTGTTTACAGCATCCAGAATAGTAAGATAGATGGTGCATGTCCTTATTTCAAGAGGGAAATGTTTCATAAGTCAGATGCAGCAATAGAGAAATGGAATCTCTATAACTTTACAGAGGTGGAAATAAATAAAATCTTCTCCTGGATATGCTGATTCAAGTAAGTGAAAATGATCCTGCAAGTACCTTGTGTCAAGCCATATAAGTTAAACCAGCAGTGCTTTGAAATGTACCTAGAAACCTAATGTACCTAGAAAACCTAGCCGCGCGAGCGATTGTGGGTGCACCTAGGTACACCCATGTTACACCTATCCTCTGCGAGCTTCCCTAGCTTCCCATTGGTCTCCGGACACGCTTCAAGGTGCTAGTCGTTACTTTTAAAGCCCTACATGGTATCGGACCTGGCTACCTGAGAGACCACCTCCTGCCAATCACCTCCCAGAGACCTATTAGATCGCACAGACTAGGCCTCCTTCGGATTCCATCTGCTCACCAATGTCAGCTGGCGACCCCCCGGGGAGGGCCTTCTCAGTAACTGCTCCGGCCCTCTGGAACGATCTCCCCATTGAGATCCGGACCCTTACTACCCTTCCGGCCTTCCGCAAAGCGACCAAGACCTGGCTGTTCCGGCAGGCCTGGGGCTGTTGAATCATCCAGCCCCTTCCTAAGTCATGAATGTAGTTGAATCTTTTAAATTGTTGTTTTTTATTTCTTGTATCCCCCCCTTCCCTTCTTATTGTGAGCCGCCCTGAGTCTTCCGAGAGTGGGCGGCATACAAGCTAAATAAATTCAATTCAATTCAATTTAATGGCAACCAATGCAGCACCTAAAATGTGAATGTGATAATGATCTTGGTAAGCAATGCCCATCAGACTATTTTGTATCAGTTGAGAACTTACTGTATGTAAGGTCTTCCGAGGCTATACATGTAGAGCACATAGCAGCAGTTTAATCCTTAAGAGTTAAATGTACCAATTACACTTGCAAGATCCCTGCAATTTAGATAGGGCTGCAAGCCGCATAGCTGAGTTTGAGCAAGCAACTTTTGGGCCATGATCTCTACCTGCCCATACAGCAGGTTTAGGAAGATTCCCGAGTCATGTATCTTTTCCTTTAGGAACAGTGCTATCCTTTTGAGAGTCAACATTGGAACTGAATAAGCATCATCATCATATTGTTTATGTTTCAAGGTGCTAGTCATTACTTTTAAAGCCCTACATGGTATCGGACCTGGGTACTTGAGAGACCGCCTCCTGGCAGT
Source organism: Thamnophis elegans (assembly GCF_009769535.1). Lineage (NCBI taxonomy): Eukaryota > Metazoa > Chordata > Lepidosauria > Squamata > Natricidae > Thamnophis > Thamnophis elegans. The sequence continues at coordinate 98,118,831 of NC_045558.1, forward strand.
CACCTCCCAAAGACCTATCAGATCCCACAGACTAGGCCTCCTCCGAATTCCATCTGCCGGCCAATGTCGGCTGGCGACTCCTCCGGGGAGGGCCTTCTCTGTGGCTGCTCCGGCCCTCTCGAACGATCTCCCCGTGGACATCCGGACCCTCACTATCCTTCCGGCCTTCCGCAAAGCAGTTAAGACCTGGCTGTTCCGGCAAGCCTGGGGCTGCTGAACTATCCAGCCCCATTCGAGGTTATGGCTGTTGTAGAATTTTAAATTGCTGTTTTTTATTTTATTTTTTTGTATCCCATCCCTTTTTATTGTTAGCCGCCCTGAGTCTCTCGGGAATAGGGCGGCATACAAACTTAGTAAAATCAAATCAAATCAAATCATTTCATCCAGTTTCTTTTCATCTCAGACACTGAGATAAGACTTCTGTGTCATTTGTGGTACAGTCAGGATAGCAAAGCAAGATTGACATCATCAGCATATTGATGATATTGCATGCCTAACTGATGGATGACTTCCCTCAGTGGTTTCATGTTGATAATTAATGATATTTCAAAGAAAACTAATATCTAAGGTTCCTCTCATGCAAAGAGCCATGAAGCCAACTTTTGTTTCTGAATTATGCAGAGTAAAATCACTATAAAGCAGTGCCACTTGCCATCAATTCAGATGATCATAGTTGATCATGCTGAAGGTTGCTAAATGTTCAATCAGGACCAGAATGGCCGCACTACTTCCACCTAGTACCTGTAAAGAAAATCTACCAATATGATCAATGCCACTTTTATCTAGTGCTCAGATTTGAATCCCAACATAAATGACCACAATAGGTAATATTTATTCTAGGAAATTTGCTAACATTATAATTAGAAAATATTGCTAACTCTAGTCTAGGGAATACCTCTTTAGGAGGGAGAGTATGACTGTCTCTCTGAATGCTTCCAGAATGTTCTTCAGCAGAGAGCTATTGGCAATCTTCTGGATCCAGAACGACACCTTTAGATGTTGCTCAACCTTCCCTAAAAAGAAACTTGAGATTTTAAATAAGGCCATTTCATCTCCCGCTCCCTGTCATGATAGAAGTTAAACCAAGGTTTGTACCCAGCTGGTCAGGTTCACTTTTTGTTTTCCTCAACCATTGTTCAGCCATAGTTCCTGCCTCTAAATCTCAGAGATGCTCCATAAACCAAGAAGCTAACCAAGATTGAAGATGGAAGCTGTTGAAGGCCAATCAGCTCAAGAACATGAGTTGACTTCTATTGTCAGATCATCCATCCTAATCCATAAGATACCTAGGGTAAATAATACAAATTGACCTACAGAGGTCTCAGATGTCAGTCACTCAAGTGGTAATGTAAAACAGTGATCTGACAATGGCAAAGGATCAGATGTTATACCATCCATATCCAAATCACTGCACAACTTCAGTGAACTAAAAATGAAGTCCAATATGTAGCCAGATGTATAATTTAGGCCTTAACCTACCTGGGATAAAGCTGTGTTTTCCAAGGATGCCATAAAAGCCTAAACACTCCTAGATGAAAGGGATGGAACCTAAAGTTCCCCAAAGACAAATAGCATAGAGACGCCAACACAAGTCCCAAGACCAAGTCCAGCACTTTGCAGATTGCACTGAGCAGTAGGTCAGTTATACTAGTGGAATCTCCAATCTTGTCTCTATGACCCAACTTAACATACAAACCTTTGCACAATGTTACCTCAACAGAAGAATCTCAAATCACAAGCAAAATGTCATTATAGCCTTTGCAATGAGGCTGGTAAAGGACTTCAGAATCAAAGTAAGCAAATGTCTTAACAGGATTACATCATCGCCGCCACTCAAGCAGGTTTTGATAATACATGTCAGGTCTACTTGCTCATCAACCACTAAATCATGGATCAGTAGAGCCTTGTTACAAGTAGAAGCAGCATTTCCTATTAAAAGCTTGAGGCTGAGATTACCAGGAATTGAGCCAGAGGACCAAATATAACAAATTGTGAAGCCTACATCCCCTGAAGTAGCCCTATCTCCTTCAGCCCATAACAACTAGGATTATTATAGCTTCCCCACCTCCATGCACACCATACACCAATCTGATGGGCTAACCTCCCCAAAATAGGGAGCAGCAATTAATCAATGATAATGACAAAATAATATAATGATCTAATGATCCCAAGTAGTAAAATACGTTTTTTTTAAAATGAATTGAATAGACGTCTAGCCAAACAATCAACTGGAAGCCAATAACCTGGCAATCCACTAGCTGGTCTGCTCCTTCTTAAACCTTTCTAGGGCATGCACAAACCACCCATATGCCTTCCAATCCAACAGCAAACAAGCTGACAGCCATTCAGTGCAACCACTCTCTCACACTACTCATAGGAAAGGCATCTGCTGCAGTGGTGGGATTCAAAAATTTTTACTACTGGTTCTGTGGATGAGGCTTGGTGGGTGTGGCTTGGTGGGCATGGCAGGGGAAGGATATCATAAAATCTCCGTTCCCACCACACTCCAGGGGAAGGTTACTGCAAAATCCCCATTATATCCCGATCAGCTGGGACTCGGGAGGCAGGGAATAGATGGGGGCAGAGCCAGTCAGAGGTGGTATTTACCAATTCTCTGAACTACTCAAAGTTTTTGCTACCGGTTCTCCAGAAATGGTCAGAACCTGCTGAATATCACCTCTGATCTCCTCCCCACTTATGTTTTTAGTTTAGACTATGTTTTCAAAAGCCTCTCTGCTTTTAGGATACAAACAAGTGTGGGTCCAGGAGCTCACCAGCAATAACTGGGTCCTTACTGCTGGCATGTTGCCTATACCAGGGCACTGGTGCCATATCTAATATCTTCCCAACTTCCAAAATAACATGCAGTCACCAGATAAGTAAACAGTAGCAGGTCTGGTTGGGCTCCTCCAGTCAGCCTGGGTACTTCGACCTCTAGTCTTCCTTTCCCCATTCTCTTCCTGGAACTTCTAACCCTTCCCAGTCTGTTACACTACCATCCCACTTTGACAGAAAATACCCACGCCTGATTTCTAATAAATCCTATAATTTTGCATGGGAACATAACCCCCATCATACCTTTTCTAAGACCACAATAACTGGCTGGATATTCACAATAAATCAATGTATTAATTTGCCAGCTGGGAAGGCACTACAGAGGCAGTGAAGGGCAGGCTTTGATTGCCTTTAGCAGCACAACATAGAAACTTTCGGCAGACAAGGCTTATCATTTTAGGGATAAAAGAAGAAGAACTCCACTTCTGGAAATTCCTATACCCCTATCATAAGTATAAAGTTGGCTAAGGAGATCGTCTGTCAGCAACATTGAGGTTGTTTCCTGCTCAGAAGCCCAAAATAGGTTGAGTAAGTAATACACTGTAACACTGAACATGGTTGCTCATTGTCAGTTAATCGCAGAAAGCAAGCCAAAAGCTAGATACAATCTCTAGTGTAAAGTGTTATCTTGCCGTTCTGATGAAATAAAATATTGGCATCTTGAGCCCTGACCAAGTTCATGAAGCAGAAGTGTTTATTTTTCGAACCTCCACTCAATAACAATTGGCAAAAAAACCCACCTTACAGAGTTTCCTGCCAGTTTATGGCAGGAAATAGATAAAAAGCGAAAGTGCGGTGCCCCACACAGGCAGCTTGTAAAAAAGGAAAAGCTCTCAGATCACTGAAAAGCAGAATTCCTGTACCCTGCCATGTGTGAAACAGCCACAGCATGTGTGTTTTAATCAGATATTTTAAAACGGGATTGAAATGTCAAAGCAGGCTCTGTTAGGCTGGGAAATCTATTAGTAGACGTTCACTTTTTCTGATGCAAGCACCAAGAAAGGAAACTCATGCTGTGCATTTTGTGAGATGGCCACAAGAGCCAGCTGGATAAGGAATAGGGTGGGGACCAGGCCAGTAGAACATCAAGGAATTGAAGGTGGAAGCTTAAGATACATAACTGCTCTGGTGCTGAAGATGCCAGGAGCTCCAGGGCAAGGCGGTGCCAGCTTGTTTGGGCTTCCTCTGAGTTGCTGCCTATACTGTACAGAACCAAGTCAGATCTCTCCCAAGCTTGCTGGTGCCAACGCCCTTGCCCATCCTAATTTTTCTTTTGCTGAACATGGCATTTTTTGTATTCTGGCTGCAAGCGGTGAAACTAAGGAATGGGAACAGGGAGGGGCAGGGCCCTACAACAGTGGGGAGGGAGCATGGCAGCTCTCTTCTCTAGTCTATCAATGTTAACTCAAGACAGACATGAAAAAAAATCCACACGGTTGCTCGTCAGAGCTCCTGGTTTTCAAGTTTTCAGTGTCAACCCCAAAACACGAGGATTAATTATACAGGAAATAATATCTCTTGAGGACAAAACTGATAGTGGCTATTGCTTTGGAATGTTTCAACATATAGCTTTCTGATCAGAAGGATTTCAGACAGTACTCTTCTCAAAAGCCAAAATGTGAAGATAAAAATAATTTCAATAGTTATCCTTTTGTCCATTCATTCACCAGTTTACCACATTCAAAATGGTTTCCCTTAACAACAACTCCTCCTCCTCCTCCTCCTCCTCCTCCTCCTCCTCCTCCTCCTCCTCTATGTCTACATCAAACTTTAAATTTCCAGAATGAAGCCACTTTCTTGGTTTTGTGATTCACAAAAAATTAATCATTGTATGTTTCTGGTAAAGTAGCTGACATACCAGCAGATAGGCTGGGCTATGTGTCTTTCCACATTCACATAGCGTGTTGCTATCTGCTAACAGCTTCCAACTGAGCATTTTGGCTTTACATTTAGGTACTCCAACTCTATTCAGGATCCTCCAAGTAATATAAGAGAGGTTAGATCCTTCAGCTATGTCCTTCTTTAATGTTATTCCCTGCTGGATGGTCTCCTTCCTCCATCTTTTAATTCACTTTTGTTCTTGTGTGTACCTTCAAGAATGTTTGTTCTTGCCACAAAACTCTTCCTAGATTTAAGTTGGCAGGTTTGGGGCACGTGTCCAATGAGGATGGTGAGGATAATTTTCTTGCTTAGTTCTCTCAGCATTCGCTGCTATTTCTCTCCTAATCTTAGGTGGGGTAATGCCAGCAAGAGGACTTTTTTCCCTCCAATCAGTGTAGGTTTGAGACCGCCTGTCACTGTACTGCTTCATTGATGGTGATATCAACTTGTTTTGTATATGCAGATACGCCCCGCAGTGGAGAGCATAATCTGCTACAGAGATGCTCAAGGCCAAAGCTGATGTGTGCAACGTAGATGGTTGGGCTCCCCAAGTGTAGTTTATCTATTTCTTGATGATATTGTTCCCCAAGCTAATTTTATCCTTAACATTCAGACAATCCTTATTTCATTCTGCATGACCACATGATTCTTTCTGCTGCTTTTTTAAACCGTTCTTTCATCTTTAAGCTTCTAGTCCATGTAATGTTTTTACTTGGAAACACATTGGGAACCTACGCAGTCCCTGCAGCAGTTGCTGTAGCAAAACTGATCAGGAGGTTTGTGATGGGAATACAGCCTATGCACTGCAAACAATTGGCACAATGTCCTCTGTACCATACTTACATTTCTTTTTCACTTTCCACACCTATCTTTCTCATCGTGGCCCTACCTATTTTTATAACATGGCCATGCCCATCAATTAAATATGGCCTTCAGACTGCAAAAATTGCACAATTGTGTCATTAAAGAACTATATATTTTAAAAATATTTTTCAGCTATTTTCTTGCTGCCAGTACTGTTACAATCTAATCTCCAATGAGGTTTTGCCGGTCAGGGCTGAAGCATTGCCTTACATTTATAGTATGGGTACATTAATTTGAAGAGATAATTATTGACCATGGATTAACAATCGTAATCATAAACCATCAGGTAAGGAAAAAAAGGGGGGATGCAATACTTCCTGGAGGGCAAAATCCTTTGGCAGACAAAAAAGAAATGAGAGCCACCTTTTTGAGACTTTTAATAATGTTGTTGTTGTTGTTGCTACTGCTGCTGCTGCTGCTATTGGTTCATTGCACAGTCAACCTGATATTCAGACTGGATTGTCTTCGTACTGAGTACCTGGAATAGGCAGATCTAGATGGTTTTTGTTTGTAAAGTTTTTATTTTATCTTAATATAAACAGTCTATTAAGCAGTGTGTTGTCTGGGTACAAATGTTTTGTGCAATAACAATTAAATTTTACAGTCATATTCATTATTTATCTATTCTACTCGCCCTCCATCTGCACATCATTGTCCTATATCGCACTAGTGCAGTGCTCCGCAAATTCTTAGGAATGTAGTGTGAATGGTATGCCTGGCTGATGTTTGTACCCACCTTTTTAACCTCATATTGTTGTATTTTTTGTGTTTTAATTAATATACGTGGGGAATGCATGTATGAGTGGCTGTGTGTGTGTATGAGAGGATTGAGAGTACAGCCTGGTGCCTCCTCAACTGAGTGCTATTGCAGAAGTGGTAGGGGGCCCAGGCCTACCTCCCGTCCCAGAATGAATGATAAAAATCGCCTGCTGCATGGTGCGGAGCCTGTGGGAGGGGTTATGGGTTCTACAGTTGCGGGGGTCGGCCGGAGCATTATGGTCACTATGGGGAGGGGCAGGTACGACCGGAACTTCAGGGCTAGCCATTACCGGGGAAGGAGGGTTCGCTACATCACAGAGATCCCTCCTTCCGGCCCTGCTAGTTCCACTCCAGGGCCAGATGGCTAGAACTGTCAGGGCCCTGGTCTCAGGCTGTTGTTGCTAAATGCCAGGTCTGTGGTTCACAAAGCTCCCCTCGTCCGGGACCTAATTTTAGACGAGGGGGCAGACCTGGCATGTATTACTGAAACCTGGCTGGGCCCAGAGGGAGGAGTCCCCCTCACCGAAATGTGCCCAGAAGGATTTCAGGTGCTTCATTAGCCGTGACTCCAGGAAAGGAGTGGAGGAGTGGCTGTCATCGTCCGAAGGTCTTTAGTTCCTCGTAGGATCCCTGCTCCGGAGCTTGTCGGGTGTGAGTCCCTGTTGATGAAGTTGGACCTTGGTAGTCAAGTGGGTTTGTTGCTAACGTACCTACCTCCCAACAGCTTTGCAATAGCCCTCCCCTCGCTCCTCGAGTCAGTAGCCGAGTTGGCGGTACAGTTCCCCAGGATTATGGTTCTGGGGGATTTCAACCTGCCTACACTTGGTGAACGCTCTGACGGGGCATAGGAGTTCATGGCTTCCATGACAGCCATGGACTTGACCCAAGTAATTCGGGGTTTGACTCATTCAGCTGGTCACACGCTTGACCTCGTATTTCTTTCGGAGCAGTGGAGATGTGATCTAGAGTTGAAGGGCATTAAAACCTTGCCCTTGTCATGGTCTGATCACTTCCTACTGAGGCTTGACTTTCGGAAACCAATCCCCCACTATAGGGAGCGGGAACCGATTAGGTGGTTCTGCCCCAGGCGCCTGATGGACCCTATGAGATTTCAGACAGCGCTTGGAGAAATACCTGACACTATCGTCCACAATCCGGTGGAGTCGTTAGTCGCTGCTTGGAATACAGCGGCGGCGGCGGCTCTAAACCAGATTGCGCCTTTGCGACCTCCCCGAGGCAGCGGATCCACGAGGGCTCCTTGGTTTACCAAGGAACTCCGGGAGATGAAGCGCCAAAAGAGACGCCTAGAGCGCCGCTGGAGGGCCAGCAAATCTGAGTCAGACCGAGCACTGATGAGAGCCTTTATCAGAGCCTATCTCGTGGCAATACGGGCGGCGAAATGTTCACACTTTGCCGCCCTTATTGCATCCGCTGAATCGTGCCCAGCCGCCTTGTTTAGAATAACCCGCTCCCTCTTGAAAGGGAGGGATGCGGATGACCCTTTACAAGGAAGAGCTGAGGAATTTGTTCAGTATTTAACGGATAAAGTTGCTCGGATTCGGACAGAGCTGGACTCCAATTGCACAGTACCAGCCGAGGTACCGGGGGAAGGTCTTGAGCATACTTTATGGATTGAGTTTCAACCTGCTTCTCCTGAGGAAGTGGACAAGGCCATGGGAGCGGTGAGTGCCTCCACTTGTATACTGGACCCGTGCCCCTCCTGGCTGGTCTCGACTAGCAGGGAGGTGACATGTGGCTGGATCCGGACGATTGTTAACACCTCTCTCCGGGAGGGAATTTTCCCACTCCTCCTAAAGGATGCAGTGGTGAGACCCCTCCTGAAGAAACCATCTCTGGACTCAGCCATTTTGAGCAACTATCGTCCAATCTCCAACCTTCCTTTGTTGGGAAGGTTGTTGAGAAAGTGATGGCCTCTCAACTCCGACAGTCCTTGGATGAAACCGATTATCTAGATTCCTATCAGTCGGGTTTCAGGCCTGGTTACAGCATGGAAACTGCTTTGGTCGCGCTGATCGATGATCTCTGGCGAGCCAGGGATGGGGGTCACCCCTCTATCCTTGTGCTCCTTGACCTCTCAGTGGCCTTCGATACCATCGACCATGGTATCCTTCTGCGACGGTTGCGAGAGGTGGGAGTGGGAGGCACTGTTCTTCGGTGGTTCTCCTCCTACCTCTCGGACAGGTCGCAGTCAGTGTTGGTCGGAGGGCAGAGGTCGACCCCAAAGCCCCTCAATTATGGGGTGCCACAGGGCTCGGTCCTGTCCCTCCTCCTATTTAACATCTACATGAAGCCGCGGGGTGAGATCATGCGCCGGCACGGGATTAAGTACCACCAATACGCAGACGATACCCAGTTGTATCTGTTTGCCCCGTGCCAACTCAGCGAAGCAGTAGAAGTGATGTGCCAGTGCCTGGAGGCTGTTAGGGTCTGGATGGGAGCAAACAAGTTGGCACTCAACCTAGACAAGACCGAGTGGCTTCTGATGTTCCCTCCCAAAGATTGGCCAACTATTCCATCTCTCAGGCTGGGGGGGTGAAATTATACGCCCCTCAGAGAGGGTCCGCAATTTGGGAGTCCTCCTGGATCCTCCGCTGACTTTAGAACATCACTTGTCGGCTGTGACCAGGGGGACCTTTGCCCAGGTTCGCCTGGTGCACCAATTGCGACCCTACCTGGATCGGGAGGCTCTTCAGACAGTCACTCACGCCCTTGTGACCTCAAGACCTGGATTATTGTAATGCGCTCTACATGGGGCTGCCCTTAAAGAGTGTTCGGAGACTTTAGTTAGTCCAGAATGCAGCCGCGTGAGCGATTGTGGGTGCACCTAGATACACCCACATCACACCTATCCTCCGTGAGCTGCACTGGCTTCCTATTAGTCTCCGGATCCGCTTCAAGGTGCTGGTTGAAACCTATAAAGCCCTACATGGCATCGGACCTGGGTACCTGAGAGACCGCCTCCTGCCGATTACCTCCCTCAGACCGATTAGATCTCACAGGTTAGGTCTCCTCCGGATTCCATCTGCCAGCCAATGTCAGCTGGCGACTCCCCGAGGAAGAGCCTTCTCTGTTGCAGCTCCAGCTCTCTGGAATGATTTCCCCATGGAGATCCGGACCCTTACTACCCTCCCGGCCTTCCGCAAAGCCACCAAGTCCTGGCTGCTCCAGCAGGTCGGGGAGCTTGTGAAACATCCAGCCCCACGGAAATTGTGAATGTTGTGTTTTTTAAAGTGTTGTCTTTGTCTTTGTCTATTTACCCCCTTTCCCTTGTCTATTGTGAGCTGCCCGGAGTCCTTCGGGAGTGGGCGGCATACAAGACAAATCAAATCAAATCAAAAAATCAAATCAAATATTCCAACTTAATGCCAATATCTTACATGTTTGATATTATAACACTCTTCTTAATTTATTTAGCTCTTTTAGTTTTGTTAACTCTAATTAATCCATTTTAATACAGCTAATTTAACTTCTAATTTTTATATTTATTCTCTAGCCATCGGTAAAATGCTCCTCATATAGTATAGTAATTAGTTTGTTCTTTATCTTTAATTGCCAATGTTAATCTGTTCATTTCTGCACATTTTAATATTTTCCTAATCGCATTCTCCTCTGTAGGAATCTCTTCACTTTTCCAATTTTGTGCAAAAGCAGATCTGGATGTTTGATTGTGTTGCAGGATGAGAGCTGTTCCAAATAAAGTCACCTTTTGCAGTTGACTGATGGTACATTTGTCAATGCTAATGGTGTTCAAATGGTGCTTTAGTTGTTTTGGGATTGCACCTGGTGCTTATTACTATTAGTATTACTTTTGCTTGCTTTTGTCACAGTTGGTTGTCGTCGTTATTATTATTATTATTATTATTATTATTATTATTATTATTATTATTATTATTATTATTATTAAATCTGTTTCCCACCCATCTGGCCACAAGGCTTTGCTACAGGTCTTTCAGGTTTCTAAAACAAACTTAAAACCTGCCAGGCTTTTCTACCTATGTAAACTAGGATGATGAATCATACATCCCCAAAATATGGTCTTTTTTTACCTTTATTTTCAAAAAATCTTTAAAAACCTGATGTTAAAGAGGGAGAGAGAGAGACAGGCAGAGAGGCGTGAGAAAAAGGGGCAGAGAAATAGGCAGTGTCTCAGTTCAGTTTCTTGAGCATGTCGAAACAGGACTATCATTGCAAGCCTAAAAACCATTTTGCAGTCCCAGCACTTGGCTTCTATTGATTCAACGGATTCCTGGTTTTCACAGCCACACCTCTGATGCCAAAGGAATCAGGCACTTGGTTGTGACTGATCCATCCTGGATAGGATCACAAAAGGATGTGGAGCTTTCCCTCCGCGATCCAGCGGGCATACTTCTCTGAGAGGCTTTTCCAAATATATTTCACGAATGCCTCATCTCCTTCCCAACCCTGCTCTTATGTATTGCGGTGCTCCTGACGGGTTTCTCGGCCCGGCCCACGTGGCTTTGAACTCTTCTAACGCGCTTCTCCCGGCGATGGCAGAAGGGCGCGGAATAAATGCATAAATAATGGCAGCGCGGCTCATTATGGCACCGAGCAAGAGCCGCGATGCGACAGCTGGGCAGTGTGCGCGGCTGGAAGATAAAAGCAGTCCGGCGTGGGATCTTCAGAGAGCCGTCCCCCTTTCTTCCGGGGAGAACGGTGGGTCTCGCACAGCTTCAAAGCGTTTTGAAACTTCAAGGCGCTCGCTGCTAGCTGGGGAGAAGGCATTGTAATAATTGGGTTGGGCGACTCTTCTGCCACGGCTCCCGGATTTGATCAAAAGAATTCAAGCCCTGCAGAAGCGTGTCTCCAACCCCCCCCCTCTCCCAACCCCCGACACTTTGATTATTCAGAGCTAAGCTGAGAGGGTGGGCTGAAATCGCTGCCGTTCCCATCCTACTGTAAAATATGGTTTTTAAATCTATCATTTAGTTTCCCCCCACTCCTGTTGTTAGCACTGTCAGTTTCTTCCTTGTACTTTGCCCCGGTTTATATTGCTAGAGAATTGGGAAATCGGGATTTCCAAGTTAATCATTCAACTCCAGCCTCTTAAGTGAGGTTCACGAACAGCACATTATTTTTACAACCTGCATTCCCAAGATGGAGACAGACAGAACAAGCAACAGATTCTGCCCATCTGCCATATTTTTCACACGGCACAAGCTTTTGGCAAGGCATCTTGTGCCAAACTACCAGCCTTCTTCCCATATCTAGGATTTGCTTAGTGTTCTTTCCAATGCCATGAGAAGCTGCTTTCAGTAGGACCACTCCCCAGCTAAGACCACCATCCCTTTCATATTTTGTTGCTGCTGCCTGCTCACTTGACTGAATCTCTGAGTGTAATCACTGCAACACTGAACAGGAGGAGGAAGGCAGCTACTTCTCCTGGCTCTTCTCACTATTTTCTTCCTTGGAGAAGACAGATAGCATCAGCAAGAGGAAACAATCAAGCAGAAAGCCTGGGGGAGTAGGAGTGGAGGGGGGGGGCAGTGCTCGGTAGTACTGATCCTGGATGCCAGCGGCAAATGTACTTTTAGTACAGGATGGGTGGGTGGGTGGAAGGGGGATGGGATGGCAATGCATCCCTATCAGCAACATTGACCTATGCGTTCATAAAAGGAGCCTATACCCTGGAGATATGTTCCATCCTGAGCATTCCCTGCAGTGCCTTAAGCTTTTGTGGCCGATCTGCAAGAGATGCAGGAAAACTATTTTGCAGAAGAAAATTTGGATAAAATAAGATTGATGAAACCTGAGAATCAATCTTCACAAAATAGACAAATAGACACTAATTCTATTTGTAGAATTGCGATATATAAATTTATTCAGTCATGACTTCATTAAATGGAGGCCCATGTTTTTCTCTGCTGCTGCTAAAGCTCAGGACTGCCTGTAATAACATCTCTCTTCCACGAGGACAAACCTGGCATGAGTTACCCAGTCCTGGGTGGGTGCTGAGGTAGAAGTTGCTCCCTGCGATGGGACTATCTGAATTTTGGGTGTGACATCAGCTCTAATCCCAGGGCAAGGTGGAACAGAGCAGCTCAGGTCATTCAGGACTCTGGTGATGTTCACAGGTGACTGGATGTGATGACCTGTGTGCAATGTTGGCCTTTACGGACAGATGGGATTTTTGCTTCCGAACCAACCACTCTTCTGTGTAGTAAACTTCCAGTCTGAGTTTTACTGTGGCAGGTTAGCCAAGGAATTGCTCAGATTTATAGTCTTAGAGCAGGGGTGTAAAACTCTGTTTCATTGAGTTCACATGTTTGACCTTGGGAGGCGGGTAGGTGTGGCCAAGGTGGGTATGGCCATCTCAACATCACTTGTGTTGGGGTGCCTGTGGTGGCCTGAGTGCTCTGCCAGCAAAAATGGAACTCAGGAGAAATGCACGTTTTTGCTGGCAGAGGGATGCAGGAAGCCGTCACAGCTGAAATGGAGGTCATGAGGGCCACGTACAGCCCTCCCAAGCACCGTTTTCACTGGCAGAAGCACCGCTGGTCAGTCTTTCACTGTTTCCAGGGCAGCCCTGCAGGTCAGTTCAAAGCACCACCTGATCCATGGGCTGGATTCAGCCTGCAGGCCTTGAGTTTCACACCTTTGTGTTAGAGCAGTGGTTCTCAACCTGTCGGTCGGGGCCTCTTTGGGGGTCAAACGACCCTTTCACAGGGGTCGCCTAAGACCATTGGAAAACACATTTTCCATGGTCTTAGGAATTGAGACACCAATTTTATGGTTGGGGGTCACCACAACATGAGGAACTGTATTAAAGGGTCACGGCATTGGGAAGTTTGAGAACCACTGTGTTAAAGTAATTTAATTTGCCTTCTCTGAGACTAGAGTTAGAGTGATGAAGATTACAGCCTTGAGAGATGGAGAAGTTGTACCATCCCTTATGAAGGCAGTGATGTGTCCTCTTCTTAGGAAGTCATCCTTTCCCTGTTTCCAATCTCTTCTTTTTAGGGAAGGTAATTGAAAATGGTTGCCTTGCAGCTTCAGAGAGCCTTAGTTGAAGTGGATTTTCCGGACCACTTCCAGTTGGGTTTTAACCCATGGTATGGTATATAGACAGTATTTATTATGCTTTTGGATGACTTCTGAAAGAAACCCAGTAGGGGAAGTACATTCATCCTTGCTTTGGTTGATTTGTCATTGGATTTTAATATCATCAACCAACCATGGACCAATTTGGGAGTTGGGAGCATAGTATTATGTTACCAGTAGTTGATCTAGAATATCTAGAATAACAGAGTTGGTAGGGACCTTGGAAGTCTTCTAGTCCAACCCCCTGCTTAGACAGAAAACCCTACAGCACTTCAGACAGATGGTTATCCAACAATGTCTTAAAAACTTCTAATGCTAGAGAATTCACAACTTTTGGAGGCAAATTGTTCCATTGATTAATTGTTCTAAGTGTCAGGAAATTTATTCTTAGTTCTAAGTTCCTTCTCGCCTTGATTAGTGTCCACCCATTGCTTCTTGTCCTACCCTCATGTGCTTTGGAGAATAGCTTTACTCCCTCTTCTTTGTGGCAGCCCCATCTCCTTTCTCCAGGGTTGGATCCAGTCGGTGTTGAAGGGAGGGAAAAAAATCTTCCCTATAACCTCTCTTAGAAGGGTTATTTCGGGACTCAACTCCCTCCCACTCCCTCACTTCTACATAAAGCCACTGAGAGAAGTCATTCAATGGCATGGAGTGAGACATCATCCATAGGCTGATGATACTCAGTACTTCTGCTCTTAGCTGGCCAAGTGCTGCTGTGGAAGTTATATTTCAGTGCCTTGAGACCATAGTGGTCTTGACAGAGATAAGCATGTTTTAGGTCAGCTCTAGCAAAAGTGGCTTTCAGTTTAAGGGCCTCCTGGACCTGGTGATTTCTATTAATTATGGATGGAGTGGCATTACTCTAGATCAGGTGTCAAACTGATGACCCGCATGCCACAGGCTCACACACAGGCTACGCCCACCCCAGGTCCGTGAAGGGAAAAACATCACGAAACATCACGTGACATCACAAGTTTGACACTCGTGCTCTTGATGGAACCAGGGTGTGATTTGAGAGTTACTGGATTCCCAGCTTTTGTTTGAAGAGTAGTTGCACATTGTCTGTTCCTGAGTGATCTAAATTAATAAATCCACACAGTGAGTGGATTTATTAGTTGTGGAAAGATCTTGCTCATTTGATGAGTGTATAGTTTAATATATTTTAAAAAATAAAATGGATTAGTTTAGTAATGCATTTAGGAATGCAACCAATGTGTGTGGAAATTTGGCTTCTCCACTAAAAGTGATCAAGATTCCAAGTGTTTTGCAAAACATCTCCATTTGAGTTGGGTCAAGTCCATCAAGATCATGAATTTCCTCTTGCCATTTGGACTAGTTAAACCAGTCTAGTTGTGATTGGCTCAGCAATTTTATTAGAATCTTAACTTTTCCCTTCAAAAGTATTGGATCAGAGAAGTGGGGATCTTATAATTGTGGCATAAATCAAATCCTGTTGTTGGATGATGAATTCAGCATTCTGAAAAACTCAGCATCTTCTTTCTTTCAAAGACTTTCTCACGTCAGCTTTTCTAGATGTCAAAATGGAAGGGAAAAGGTGACAAAAATCTCAGAGCCAGTTTTGTGCCTCTGCTAAAACATGAACAGATATTTTGGTGGCCAGTAACATACAGCTTCAGTAACTTTGAATCCTTTGTTGTCTTGATGATTAGCCACAGTAGAACAGATTAAATGCAAAATAAGCTCAATTTGCATAATATATAAAATCAGCTTTCCTTCATGCAGAACTTTATTTTCTGATTTTCATAATGCAGAATGTATATAGCATGTTTATCCTTGGCTTGATTAAGCCTATTGGAATGGGATAATTTTCTTCAAATCCAAATCAAGAGAATAAAATGTAGCAATTGGCCTACTGAGGCTATAATTTTACTTACTTTGTTATTTTTATTACATTGTAAGGTGCCTAGAGCAGGGGTGAAATTGAGCAGGTTCTGACAGATTCTGGAGAACCAGTAGCAGAAATTTTGAGTAGTTCAGAGAACAGGCAAATACTACCTCTGGCTGGCTCCAGAGTTGGGAAGGAATAGGAATTTTGCAGTATCCTTCCCCTGGAGTGGGGTGGGAATGGAGTTTTTGCAATATCCTTTCCCTGCCATGCCCACAAGCCAAGGCCACAGAACCGGTAGAAAAAAAAATTGAATTTCACCACTGGCCCAGAGATGTTATATTAGAGAGATGGGTGGCATAGAAATTTAATAAATAAACAAATCATATAATCCAATCTGTGACCAATTCATTGGGATTATGATATATTCAAAAGCATACCATTATATGCATTGTTTTTTGTCCTACAGCAAAAATAATATAGAAGATTATATATTTTTTCAGTTTATATTGAAAAGCAATATATGAGATGAGAGTTCACAAAAGAGAAACAGCCAGGAAGGGAAAAGTTACAGAGTTCCCTCATCAAACTCCATTCAATATTTTCAGATAAATGGTATACATTGTAAATAATGTCTGAATAAGGAGATTTCCAGAAAGAAAAAATGTCATAAGTAGTGAAAACATTGACACAAAAATATTTTTGCAATCGGAGGCAAAAGAAAAGATAAGACAGTGCCGCACGGAGAAATAAAATAGAAATTTGATAGAAATATTGCTTCCATTTGAAGATTCAGACAAACTGCAAGTCATAGATATAACACATTGCAAAATGGCAGATAGAACTCAGCCAATAAGATTCCTACAATCAGATATATTTGAGATGGGAGACCGTATAAATTAGATAATTAAATAGATAAATAAATATGGAGAGAAATGGCCAGAAGGCTTGGCACTATTGCTTCTCAGCATCTGCCATAGAAGGCAGTGTCCTCATCTGGATTAATGATAGAGCCAGCCCTAGCTTAGTTTAATAAATAATCAATTGAAAAGAAATTGGCATGGTTAGGTTTTAAACCTAGTGGACATCTTTACTGAATGAGAGCCAAAAAAATGTATCTAGAAATACATAAGAAGAAGGGCAGAGAAGATACAGACAGACTTGCAAGATTCTGTTATGATAGCATCTTTTTAAAATTAGGGTTCTGATCTTGTGGATTCAGTGTTTTTTAACCAATTTACTTTGAAGGATTGGCAAGATGCATTTGACATATGGATGCAAGCCATACGTATCTGAGCTAACCAATCTCTTATAGGGACAGATAAAGATACCAATGGGGTTCTAAGATGTACAAAGCTTAATTAGTATCTGTGTCAAAAGGGCTTGCCCATGTACATACACTTCCAAACATGTGCACATAGAAAGACATATATATATAGGCAATCCTCAGCTATCAGATTCAGTTAACCATGTTAACTAACTTAACAACAGCAGTTATTCACTTAACAACTGTGGCAAGAAAAGTCATAAAATGGGGTAAAACTCAAAAACTATCTCACTTAACAACAAAAATTATGGGCTCAATTGTGGTCATAAGTCGAGAATTATCTATACATGCAGCAGTTTGTTCTGTTACATCAGGGGTGTAAAACTCGATTTCATGGAGGGCCACATCAGGATTGTGTTAGACCTCCCGGATGGGGGGGGGTGACCAGGGTGGAAATGACCAGCATGACATCACTCGTGTCGGGGACACCTGTGGTGGCTTGAGAACTTTGCCAGTGAAAATGGGCTCCTGACCCCGTTTTTGGCTGCAATGACCTCCTGAAGCTCTCTTCCAGTAAAAACGGAGCTGAGGAGTGCATGCACATGGGGCCTCCCTGAGCTCTGTTTTTGCTAGCAGAGGTACTGCATGCTGGACCTTCGGTGTTTCCCGGGTGATCCCACAGGCCAGATGTAAGCACTACGTGGGCCGGATCTGGCTTGCGGGCCTTGATTTGACACCTCTATGTTACATAGAAGATGTGCAGATGTCTTTATTCGCCATTAGTGGTAAAGGCCTTGAAAAGAATGTCAGAAGTCATTCTCTATTGGCTTTTGCTTTCTTGCTGCTCTCTCCAACCAACAGAAAATTGAAAGGGAAGAGACTAAAGACTCACTTTCTCTCTGGGCTCTGAACAGAATGGGACCAAATCTGGGGCACAGGGAGAAGCTGAGCAAAGAAAGAAAGATCATGTTTGAAAATGGACTAATGGTTGAAAAAAATAATCCTGAAAATTTCCCCAGTGCATCCAAAGCAAAAAAACATTTGGGGAGAGATTATGGATGTTGGCAACTGCTCCATTTTAATTTTCTTCCAGTCATGTGACCAATAACACATGCCACCTGCCCTTTATTTCCTAGTGTACACACTCACAGGTGCACACACAAGATGAAAGGAGACCAAAAGGAAATGCAATACTTATGAAGTAACGCTGAAGAGAGCCTCACACATAGATATAAATACATTACTTTATTACACAGAAGAAAATATAGATATCTCCTATAGCCACTGTTGGTAGAAGATTGGAAAGAATTTCCCAAACCATGCTATTTGCACTTTCCTCACCAATCTTTTATTTTCCATAGAAATTACTGTAGTGTATTATACAGTTGTTGCTCCTGGTTGATAAAGCATGTGGATAACCTTATACTCTTACTGCTTTACCTTGGCTTGCCAAGCATCAAAAGTCCCCAACTTTTTGATTCTAGAGAGTTTTTTTTTTGAAAAGTCATAACAGTGACCACAAAATGGGATAATAATTTTAAAAAGCCTTTCAAGCTTTGCTTCACCTTCAGAAGGAAAGAAAGGCTAATAAAACAAACCGAACAAGGAAAACAGTGCTATGTGTAAATTGCTCACAGTGAATGAAGACAAAGGGGGAAATTATTGCAATAATTAAAATGTTTGATAATACCACATTATATATATATAGAAAAGTGTGAATAAGTTTGAAGCAAAAAAAAATCGTTTTGCTGAGTATTATGACAGGCTCATAGTAAAAACTGTAACTATCCCATAAATTTAGCAATACTCTTTTACACTTTACTAATGGGAAAGATCTAGCAGTAGACAATCACATGATTAAGTTTTCATAGAAAAATATGGTGACATGTGACATGTGCTCCGATCACACTTACCAGTGAAGCTGGCTTGTGAAGCCCCAATATGCCTCGGTGTAGTTATGTCACACTTCATGAAAGATGGCAGTGAACGCCTGATAGCTTTTGGATCACTGTCACAGAGAACATTATTAAAAAAAAAAACAGACAGGACTGCTGAGCTTCCTCCGAGCTGTGAAATATTTCAACCAATACTTGCACAGAACAGTGTTTACTCTCATTGTTGGTCATACGACACTACTGTCAATTCTCACTACTGCCCACAAAAAGAGATGTGCTTACAGCAGCTGCTCAGTTGTAGACTTGGGCTTTGTTCCATGGGCAGCACAAATACAAAATCAAATTCCAAAGGGCACAAGTCACACAAATCTTCACAAGATAAGAATCTGAAAAATCATTTTGACATGTTTATCTCACAGAGATCAAGAGTCTTCCCATCACAGTTGAGATGATCCAAAGAGAAACTTGGAACACCAGCAGTGTCTCAAGTTTACTGAGCAACCCAGAACAGTTGGGCAAATATAGTGTAAAAAAAAATCTCAGTTTACACAGTTTTGTATTTGTATTATTTGGCAACTGAAAGTCATTATAATAAGCTGAGAGACCAACTATTGCAGCAGGTACTTGTTGGAGTAAAGATGAAGGCACTAGCTTGTACTTTTGTTTTGTAAGTGGGAGTAGATTAAAACATTTAATACCTTGCAAGGAGTTTCTCAGGTTGCTAACATATCTGCAATGCCAGTCCCACTCACGCATAGATAGGATTTGTCTTGACGGCAAAGAATTCATAAAGACTTTGTAAGACCATTTACAGGCATAGCCTTTTTAGATTTAATAAATGCATATTCAGAGTATCCAGAAATGTTTGCAATTATTTTATTAGTCACCCACACTGTAGATGTAGAAATGACCTTTTGCAAGAACCAGATGTTCCAGAACAGTTAGTGAAATATAATCATATTTGTAGCTGAATCTTTTCATACATTCCTAAAAAAAATAAAATCAAGCATATAACGTACAAGTAGTCCTCGGCTTGCTATAGTTCATTTAATTACCATTCAAAGTTACAATGTCACTGAAAAAAATAACTTATGACAACCATTGCAGCACCCTTAGGATCATATGATCAAAATGCTTAGCAACTGACTTTTCTTTATGATGGTTGCAGTGTCCCGGGGTCACGTGATCGTCTTTTGCAACCTTTTGGCAAGCAAAGTCAACAGGGAAGCCAGATTCATTTAACAACCATGTTACTAACTTAACAACTGCAGTGATTCACTTAATAACTGTGGCAAGAAAGGTTGTAAAGGCAAAACTCACTTAAAACTGTCTCACTTAGCAGTAGAAACTTTGGGCTCAATTAAGCTGAGGACTACCTGTAACATCAGCACTCAGCCACAAATGGACTGATTACTCAAAGGCTGAAGAATATTTCAAAATTAATATTTGTAAGAAATGCCTATATAATCAAACACTTGCAAATCACATCGCAACATAGTACATGCAACAACAACCTAAACAGTGATGTTTTCTTAGATTGTATTATATTCACATTGATCTTTCATCCCTAATTTGAGAACCAGCAGTCAGGACAAATAGCTGAAACAGGATGAACAATCTTCTGATTCTCATTCATGACACATTGATCATCTAGAGAAAGAGAGATATAGAACTTCCTGATAGTGTTGGAAGCTGTATTGCAATTCTTTTTTTTTTAATAACGAATTTTTATTTTATTTTTGAATAAACACAAACAGACAAAACACATTAAAAAAAACCCACAAAATCATCTTCCATTACAAAAGTGTGCCGATTGGTTACAAAAACCTCCATGCATCCCTTCCACAGTCATCACCTACAATTCATATCAAATCATATATTTTAAATTATATATATATAATTTAATATAATTCTTGGCCTAATGGCTAAGAAGTCTGCCTAGTATGTCATATAGCCCAGGTTCAAATCCCAGTAAGGGTATGGCTAGCTGATGAGAGCTAAATAGCTTGAAATAGATCTATACTAGTCTCCCTTTATTTATTTATCAGCACAAATAAAACACACACACACACACACACACACACACACACACACACACACACACACACATATATATATATATATATATATATATATATATATATATATATATATATATATATATATATAAGATTTTTTACAACCCCTGGTAAGCCCCAATTATGGGAGGAAGCTAAGTGCTTCCCTAAGCTAAGTCTCCCTTTATTTATTTTTCAGCACAAATAAAAAAACATACATACATACATACATACATACATACATACATACATATATATATATATATATATAACTATCATTATACCTCAATAGCATGCACTAAAATAAGTCCTCCCTGAAAATATTGCAACACAGTAGCAGCCGTGAGGTGACCATGCTCACTGCCTCCTGCACCTCAAAAATAATAAGACTTCCCTGAAAATAAGGCCAAGTGCTTATTTCAGAGGTCAAAAGAAAATAAGACCCTGTCTTATTTAGGGGAAACATGGGTATGTTTATATCCTTATAAAAGGGCTGAGTGGCTCAGTGGCTGAGCTTGTAGATCAGAAAGGTCAGCAGTTCGGCAGTTCGAATCCCTAGCGCCAAGTAACCGAGTGAGCTCCTGTTACTTGTCCCACCTTCTGCCAAACTAGTAGTTCAAAAGCATGTAAAAATATATGTAGAAAAATAGGAACTACATTTGGTGGGAAGGTAACAGCATTTCATTCGCCTTCAGCGTTTAATCATGCTGGCCACATGACCACGGAGACGTCTTTGGACAGCACTGGCTCTTGGGCTTTGAAACTGAGATGAGAAATGCCCTCTAGAATCGGGAACGACTAGCACACATGTGCGAGGGGAACCTTTACCTTTTTATATCCTTATAACATTTGAAATTCTGAGAAAGACGCTAATATTGCATTCTGATGGATTTGTGAAGATTCCCAAATGGCAGAATCTCTGTTTGTTTCTAGCCCTTATCTATTAGTTAAATATTAAGTGGCAAATCAGTTAAGTGATCTGACTCAATTATTTTATTTCTCAGAATTCAGATGTCTTCTTGCCATTCCTAGTTTGTTTCTTTTAATGAACACACTGTTCCACCTCATTTAGTAACACTGCCTCATCTGTGCCATCATTACTATCATTTGCACATACAGAGAGAGATTTTCTGCCCTTCTAGAAATCTCCCACCCTTAACCATCAAACCAAATCTCCCTGGAGGAAGAACCGTTTCTGTCTGATGAAAGAAAGGCAGCAATTTCCTTTGTGCACAGCTAGTCATCAAACAGTTGTGCTTTTTACTAAGCTAGGCAAGATTTGCTCAGAGGTTGGAATGGCTTTTGTGGGCAAAGAGGCAGCATGTATTCTCCCCAATGCCATGTGGTTTACTCACGAAATGTGCCGCTTAATGTAATCTAGAGTTTTATACTTTGACTCTTCATGCCACCCATCCCACTGCATGAAGTGCTGCTATTAAAAGGCCATAAGGTTGCAGAGAAGATAACCCCCTGCTAGGGCTGCACTACTGAATTATGCATTAGAGTAGAACAGCCCCCAACTGAAATTGACTGCACTTAATGGGTTGGTTGAAATATTGACGCTGACTGCATTCTTTGTATTAATCTCTTTCCCTGCTTATGATGAGGTCAGCCTTTCGCCTGTAGGTTTTGAGTTTTCCAAGGTGACATGATTGCCCTTGTAGTCTTTAATTTGTAGCATAAGAATACCACTGAGCTTGAGGACTGGCAGCTGAAAGATTCATGAGGCTCTTTATGCCTATTCATGACTATCTACAATACCACTGTAATCTGGAAAAAGTGGTTAACAGATAGTTAGCATGGATAATTAATATGAATCTGTGTGGTTCAATCTAACTTTTTCCCCCAGTTGGCTCATTCTATCTCATCAGAATTCATGAGTATATTTTATTTATTCCAGAGCAAAGGTATATTTCTGCTATAGGATTCAGGCAGTTGGGTGACTCCAAGCCCTTTTAGAATAGTTGAAGAGGAAAGCAAAGGGCTTCAAACAGAAGATGTCTAAGCATCGCTTTTCGCAAAAACACATTATGTATATTGTTTGGTGGGAGCTTCTAGCTTTTGTTAACCAGCGAGCATGTCTGGAATTTTAGTAAATTATGATTAATTCCAGAAAGTGGTTATCCAATAGGTTTGGTCCAATATGAAATACTGATGTACTAAAAAGCAAAATGGTGACATCACTAGTACCACAGTTCTCAAAGTGTGGTTCCTGAGACCCTTTCAGGAGTTCCACAAATTGAAATAAATAAATATTTTTAAATTTCTCAGATTTTATTTTTAAAACAATTTTAAAACATATTGATAGATATACCCCACCAAAACTAAAGCTTTGTGGGTCCTTATCATTTTTAAGAACGTAAACAGTTCCTGAGACCAAAATGTTTGATAAAGTTTGCTTTAGCAGAAAAGTTTCAGTTCTATTGTTTTCATTCTCTGAGAACATTTCTGTGATATATGTGGGGCCTGAAGCACACATAGAAAAGAATATTATACACAAGAGTAGAGAAAGGTAAAAATACATATACATATACATATATATGCTGGTCTTGTTGTATTTGGGTCTTTTCCCATGTAAGATTGAGATTGTCTTGGCAACGTTTCGGTGAGATCTCACTTGCTATCTTCAGGCTGGGTTTTGGGCTTAAAGCATGGTCAGATCTGCCGTCTTTCTATAAATCTTGGTCGGGGTGTGTGGAGTGCTGGCTTTGTTTCAGTAAGTGGAATGATTGGTTGTATGGTTGTATCATGATTGGTAGATTGGTGTTGATTGGTGCTGGCTGTGTGTCCGTTTTTGTTTCGTGTTGTGATGACCTGGGTGGTGGTGGGGCTTGTTTGTTGACTAGGGCTGGTTTCCAGATGTCTGGTAGGGAGAGGTATCATCATGTTTATTCATGTTGTGGGGGTGTTTCTCTATTTTGATAGCTTCCATAATTATTGTATTGTTGAATGTTCAGTTTTGGAGATTAACCTGGTTCCTTCAAAATTAATTTCATGTCCTGTAGCTTTAAGGTGCTGGAAAAGGGAGGAAGTTTTTTCTTTTTTTTTTCTGACTGTGTTCTTGTGTTCTGCGATGCGTGCATTTATTCTCCTGTTCGTTTGTCCTATGTATATTGCAGGGCAGATTTTGCATGGTATTTCATAGACGCCTTGGTTTTCTAGTTGGATTTTGTCTTTGGGGTTTCTTAAGATGTTGGCTATTTTTTGGTCAGTGTTGAAGACTGTCTTGATATTGTGTTTGTGAAGAGGTTTGCTGATTTTATCTGTGGTGCCTTTGATGTAAGGGGGAGGGTGATGCCGTTATCCTGTTTTGTCTCTTGGTTTGGGGGGGGAGTCTCCCTTTGGATTAGGTTGGTAATTTTTTTTCTTTGGAATCTGTTGGATATTAATACATTTGTGAGAGTGTGTAATTCAGTTTTCAGGTGGTCTTTGTCGGCTAGGCGTTTGGTTCTGGAGATGAGGGTCTTGGCTACAGAGTTGATTTGCGCAGGGTGGTGATGGGATTGTGCGTTTAAGGAGCAGTTGGTGTGTGTGTTTTTTCTGGTAGATGGTGTGTCCTAGGGAGCCATTGGGTTTTTTGTAGATTAGGATGTCCAGAAAGGGAAGTTGGTTGTTTGCTTCTATTTCCATAGTGAATTGTATTTTGGAGTGTAGGCTGTTGAGATGTGTAGGAAGTTGTCCAGTTTTTCTTTCCCGTGTGGCCAAATCACGAAAGTGTCATCAACATATCTAAGCCAGAGTTTGGGTTTGTGTTCAGATTTATCTAAGACGTTGGTTTCAAAGTGTTCCATGTATAGGTTTGCGATGATGGGTGAGAGGGTGATCCCATAAGTGCTTCTTCTATCTGTTTGTATCTTTGTCCATTGTGGATGAAGTATGTGTTGGTTAGGCAGTGATTGGTCAGATCTAGGATGTGCTTGGGGGGGGGGGGTTGTATTTGTTTTGGATAGCTGTCAAGGCTCCTTTAATAGGCACTTGGGTAAAGATGGATATGACATTGAAGCTCATGAGTAGGTCGTTGTAGGTTTTGTTTTTTTATTGTTTCTATGAAGTGTATTGAGTTTTGTACGTGTGAGGTGATGGATTCTGAGTAAGGTTGAAATTGTTTGGCAAGAAATTTGGCAAGATTCTGTAGAGGTGAGCCTATGGAGCTGACCGTGGGTCACCAAGATACTGTCAATCTTACACGGGAAAAGATCCGAAAATGCCAAGACCTGCATACCTATACCTGTGAAAATCTACAAAAACACACACACACGTACACACACACACACCACATACATACATACATACATACATACATACATACATACACACACACACACACACACACAAACACACATTTATATTCTAAACTATATAACTATTTGGCCTCTGCTAAATATGAACTTAACACATGAAATGACAGAAAACAGAATTATTATTACATTGTACTAGATGACAATACTAGGTAAAGAGAAAAACATCTAATAAGCAACTGCTTATTTCAACAAATTAAACAGTGTAGTAGTGTCTCTTTTATCTGTGATACATATAGGAAAGTATATACTTCTAGTACAATCTATCAATGACTTTAAATTTTTTATTATTTTTATTAACTGTATAATTCCAACCTCTCATTAACAGATGAGAATTTTTTTTATTATCAGAACATGACATTACCATAGTTATTACAAAGGCAGTTATTAACCTTATTTTATCTTTCTCTTCAAGACACCTATACCTATAATTAAATCTGAAAGTAGAATAGAATCTCAGCCCTAAATGCTTTCCTAATCTCATTTTGCTAATATATGAGTGTGGTATCCTTTCTGATAGTCTATAAATTGGAATAAATCAAAGTAGAAGTCACTGCATATCAGTAATATTTCAAGCTGAATTATTTGGGGGGAGGGATTACTCCTTTGTGTAATTTGATATGAGGTTCCTAGAAAGCTTTCTTCATTGGTAAAATTTAACTTTTTAATATTAATGCAAATGAAAGATCTAAATGAATGCTCTACTATTTTTGCATATACAAGGCAGGGAAAATGTGGTTAAGGAGAACATAATTCAGAGGTAAGAGTTCTTCCTGTTTTTTTCTCCATTGAGTGAATTTATAGGACTGTAAACATATTTTTATTATGGAGCATTCCTCAGGGCTTCATTATGTAAATTGCACTTATTTTTTCTGGAAGGAAAATTTAATTTTCAAAAATTTATCATTGGACTTTGTTTTGATATGAAGCAAATCCTCACTCCACCCTGAAGCTGCTCTTGTCCTATGCTAATACCAGCTAAATTCTAAGAAAAAAATTGTCCAGGGTAAGATACTTTGGAAGATATATTTGCAAGAGATTCAATATGGTGGAAAAATGATGAAACAGTGCATTCATGACCTTTGCTGAAAAAAAAAAGATAAAAAAGCCAATAGAAAAGCTTAGGGAACAAAAAATAAAATTTTAAAAATGTCATGGAAAGAAAAAAAATATTAAGGAAGTTTGTACAAAATTGCAAACTAGTAATATTCTGCATATCAGGCAACTGTTATAACCACTGTGTTTTGAGAGTCTGGAGTTACCATAGTAGTTGTAGTGTAGGTCTGAGAACAAAAAGTTACATTTTGAAGGACTTTCACTTTGCCCCATAGTATTAGCCATTCAAAGTATGCCAGGTTAGGAAACACACATTGCAAGGGCTCCAGGAATGCTACTTTATTATTTCAGGGTATAATAAAAGAATCTTAAAAAATTGTCGGTTTCTCTCTTCCCCATTTTATACCAACAAAACCAAGATGTGGTTATTTTGAGGTTTTCTCTCTCGCATACATCCTACTTCCCTGGGACTCAAGTTGCTGTTTCTCCTCTCTTCATGGTTCATCCATTCCTTCACAAGGTCATCCCTGCATTCCTTTACAAGTACCTGATCAAAATGCAAATAGTAGCACTTGAGTCAACACAAGCTGGAAAATAGTATTGATAGGAATATATGTGGAAACTGCATTTACAGCAGTCTGGAAATAAGCAGAAGCTAACACTGCTTTCCAAAAATGACTAGTGGCCTATGCTCATAATAGAGCAACCTGATTCAGTAGATATTATCTTATTTGTTATTTGTTGCGATAAGGGAGCTTCAGAATTTGCTTCTTTTGGGACTCAGCTTGAACACTTTTCTGTAACATATTGAAATTGTGCTACAGTTTTAAACTTGCATTCACAGTTCAATGTGTAACCATGCCTATGTTTTGACAATCTCTTTCACACATTCTAACCCATATGATTTATTAATTAAATAACAGCCCCTACATTTCAGAGAACTTTCTCTTTAACTAGATTTGACCAGATTGAACAACTGTCACTAACAACTGTCACTAATATCAAGACATTCTGTTTAATAAAAAACACTGAGATTTGGGGCCATATTGCATTGTACTTTTCCTATTTAACGGTTTCATTCCAGGATCTGTTATCCCCATTCTCAGACAGATATCCTGCTTGCTCAGATTCCTTTTATATTTATTTACAATCAGTCTGACTGTCTCAATGAACACAGCTAAATATTATTTTATGATCTGGAGTATCTATGATAGCATATCATTTAGCAGCTTTTATGTGTCTTTTTGTCCAAACAAATTAATAACTAATTTTCAGTTTTATTATGTTTTATTAACTGACCATATATAGATTTCAAAATTTTGTATACTATTGTTGATTTTCACTTGTCATTATTGTATATGTTTTACTTTTGAATTTATTTTGAACTGATCTATGCCCATAATAAAATGAACTGACTTGAATTGAATCAGTATATGCATATACCTATGATATAATAAATAATATTCAGTTGCAGATATAACTTTAATCCTTTTATCTGTGAAAAACATACACTGTGACATAAATAAGTTTTAAAGTAGCTGGCAAATCTGTTTATAGGATAAATTGAGTCTTTCCTAATATTTATTTGGACCAGTTAAACATCAGATTGTTGCTTGGCAGTTTCTTCCATTTATGCTATAATATTTTGGGCTGTTTTGTGCTGATGCCATTGATAACTTTGAAGTTTCAAATAGTTAGAGAGTTTTCTGATAAATGGGGGTGATGGGAGGAATGTTAAATATAAACAGCCAACAGATTGGAGAGAAGATTGTTAGAAGCTAATCTCTTCTATAGCTGCTCTCTTACAAAAAGCTTCAAAAGAAGAGATCTAAAACATTCCAATAAATAAATAAAGATTAGTCATTCCTATCACATTTCCAAGATTTTTGTACTTTATCTTAATTGTTACATTCCATTTCCTTATCAAAGTCTTCGGGAATCTTGCTTCTTTCATTATGCCTGAGATTTGGGGATTGACACTATGCTACCAAGTTCTTTTCACAGGATATTGAAGGAAGTTTACTGTGCTGGCCTTGTGGAAAGCTGTAAAACTCTGGCTTTTCCCACAATCCTTAAAGCTGGTAATTAGCAGAGCCTGATATTAATGAATTTGTGAATGAGGATTCCCCCTAAGGTGCCTTAGCTTTGGGATTTTATATTTCTTATGTTTTGATTTATGCTATTTTATTGTTTTATGCTATGGTCCACCCAGGATTAATTACTTAAGATAGGTGCCCACATATTTTATAAATAAATGGGGAATTTTGGAATAATAAGACTGAGGAGTGAAATGGGCAGTACCTGGATTTGATAAAGAAATGAGTAGGTGTGTTTGGAATTAGTGGAAACTTTTAAAGATAAGTTTAATGTGAAATTAATCTTTTTCTCTTAAAATAAGATTATAAAAGAACAGAAAATTCCACATATAGTTGTCTTACTATTGGTGATACAATTTAGAATTTGGATCATTAACTCACATAGTCTGTATTTGTGCTATTATTGTCACATCTTAGGCTGGAATCCACAGGATTGTTGACATGGCTTTAGACTGGTCATTAATTAGTTAAGAATGCCTATAATTGGCTATATTCCAAGCATTTTAAATATATCAAGACATCAAGAATTGTGGATTTTACATGGATCAGGGATTCTCAAAAAATATTGGAAAGACACATTCTACACCTGGCTTGTAATAATTGATTAATTTTTGAATTAGACAGTTGAAATTTTGTTTATTTTTTTAAAACAAAGGAGCAACGAGTAAGACTTTCAAGACATCTGTACAAAGAAATTTGGTTATCTTCATGACATAAATTTCAAATCCTATCTTTGAGAAATGGTAAATGTTGATGTTATATAACCTTTTCATGCAAATATTTTTCTTATTTTTGCTTAATTAGCTAATTGCAATAAAAGCATAAAAGCAAGAGGCTTATACTTTCTTTGTTTGAAATATGGTTTCCTATTGATCTTTTCAAAGTTAAATTTTAATAAATGAGACCAGGAGTTTGCAAACATCAAAGGACGAGTCCCTAGATATTGTTTTAGGGAAGACTCAGTATTCAAATCTCCTCTCAACCATAATCTTCAATGTATGATTATGAATGAAAAATTGTCTTGCAGCCTAATCTGTCTCGGGAGGTTGCGGTAAGAATAAAATGTGGGAGGCAATGTTGTCAAGGAAGCGGGGAGAGAATTACAAAGCAGAATGCTGCTTTGGGGTCCTTTTATGAAAAGTGGAATGCAAATGTATAAAACATAAAATCTTGAATGGCCTAAAGCAATGTTTATCAACCTAGGTCACTTTAAAATGGGTGGACTTCAGCTCAAAAAATTCACCATCCCGCAAATTTGAAAACATTGCTCTACAGGCTATAAACAACAACAACAACAACAACAACAACAACAACAAAAGTTCATCCACTATAAGCCCTTCTGATCACCAGTAGCTTCATCAGTTCAGAAAGTAGATTTCAGCTCTTTGGTGGCTCCAGAAAGTCCATTAAATGGGAATTCCTATCACTATCCCTTGCGTTCAGAAGTTGTAGGTAAAATTAGAAGCTGATCTTTAAACAAGTAGACATAATTGTAGTATTCTACTTTTCGGAGGACATTAACATGCCTGAACAGTTGCCAAGTGGCATTTCTCTATTTGAAGGCATCTTTCAATGTGAGATCAAATAGATTTTAAAAACTAAGGTATGTGCATGTGCATCTGAACACCTTTAGTATCTGGGCAGCAGACTGGGCAAATGGATGCTCTGGTCCATCTTATTGCGGGAAGATGTGGCTTTTTTAAAAAAAAAAATTACCATAAATATTTCAAGCCTTTTATCAAACTTTATAGTTGCAATTGTCTATTTAATAGGTTTTTTTATTTTTTTCATTTTTTGCAAGCGGAGTGAATGGGATTTTGAAATTATCATTTAATTAGAATTTTCATGGAGAAAAATCAATCTATGTGATTGCTAATAGTCAACACAGTTTTGATGGCACATCATCAACCAATCAAATCAAAATCTACTGGTCCCCTGATGTTCAAGATAGAATGGGGGGATACAGAGACAATTAAATATTGAAGATATTGTTTGTAGACCGGTGGGGTTTATTCAACCTACTTTTTTGAACCCTCAGAGATGATTTACTACTGCAAAAATGCCCTATTTTTCTAATACTCGTTGCTTTCATATTTTTTCTTCTAAATTTCTTCTGGATTTTTTCTTATTCTGTCTGAAGCCTAACCAACATGTACAAAATTCAGACAGCCTGTGATTATAAAGCAATATCAAAATAAGGTTATGAAATCCAGATTTGGGGAGCCTTCCTTGTCCCCAGTTTCTGAACTCTACGATGACAGTAAAAAAGCCTTTTCAAACCTGAATGTCCCCCAAGACAAGTGGAACTCAGCTCATACATTTCTCAATAATGGCCTTACTGGTTGGGAAATTTTGGTGCTTTGTCCACACATCTGGAAAATAATGAGATTGTATAAGTTATACTAGGGTTATCCAATCTCTCTTTCTCCCTCCCCCCTCTCTATAATATACATCTACATAAATACGTACGTACATACATACATACATACATACATACATACATACATACATACTTCTATTAAGAAGATGTAAATATACATCCAGAATTCTTAGTGCTCTGAACAATTTTACAACTCAACAATAGAAACAGAACAGCTATCTTTGCTGAAGAGAAATAAATCTGATTCCAGACAGGAGTGCTTGAAAAACCTCTGTATGCACCCTGTCTTGCAGAAATGATAGATGCAACTAAAATATTCTGAATTAGTATCAATCAGCATTAGAGGTGTTAAAGATGACATCCGACTCTCTGGCTGGAGTCTCTGGTAGTGGCCATTACAGAAGCAATCTATTCCTAGGAGATGTCTGAAAGAGCTCTATGCATTATAGAAAATGTTCCCCCAGAGAAAGCGGTTTTGCTCACACCAGCATAGCCATGGGAAAATGTACTGTAAGCTACTGTAAGATACTGTACTATATCACACTATTTTTCTTTTTAGGTCTAAATCTCCTGAACCAACCCCAGCATCACTGAAGTATCTCTATGCTTTTCTCATAGCTCCAATTTCCAAGCAGCAGCATCCCCAGGCTATAGGATCAGGAAGTTACTTAAACCCTCTAGAGATGAGTTCATTTCATAACCAGCCAGCTACTTCTTTCTACTTTCTCTATTTTATAGACATGAAAGAGCAAAAGGATATGGTTAACTTAATTTATTTGAACATGCAACCGGTTATATCTGGAATGCAACCAGGGGGGAAAAATCGGGTTTGGAGTATCAGGACACATCACTGCTAGATTGCAACTAATAGAGGGAAAATATGAAGGAAAATATGTTTCCAGGAGCAGAAAGGTTTTTCCCCATATATGGTGAACTTCATTGCACAAATGCATTATTACAGCTAGCCATAGGGCTTAGATACAAATGAAACCAACCTTAGAATCAAATAGTATGTTGTAAGTGTCATGCAGCCAGACCTGGGACCATATCTGGGTTGTGATTCAATTTAAATAATAAAAGTTTTCAAACTCTCAGTAGCAGTAGCCAGATAGAGTGGTAATACTGAAATTAGTAAGTCAAAGCATTAGAGGTTTGGAGGTGGTCTGGAAGTGTGACCGAGAAAAGATGCCTCAAGAAAACATCTTATTCAGAGTTCCCACAAACATGATGCCACAGTTGGAAGTTCTGTACCAGAATCTCCAACATCCCATTTGTGATGACTCCTCCAGACATATCCCCAGATACCCAGATGTCAGTTCAGAGGACGATGAACCAGTCTCAAGCAAGTCAGGATAGGAGTTGGTTAATGGCTCCGGCAGCCATCTGAGAGTGATTGGGCTGAAGCACAGCTACAGCAGGACAGCCCTGAAGCTTCAGGTGGGGAAAGCACACACTGCAGCCAGTTAGTGATGAGGAGGAGGAACTGCCATCTGCACCAGATCAAAGAACATGTAGGGCAGAAAAAAAAGCAGGAGTAGCCAAGGTCAACTTGACTACTACTGTGTTTCCTCGAACTTATTACATGTCCTGATAATAAGGTCATGCTATATTTTTCCTGTGGGCAAAAATATAGGCCCTCCCCCAATAGTAAGCCCCCTGGATAACCCCCTTCTCCAGCCAGGCAGAGCGCCACTCACCAACCTAGCGATATCCCAAAGGCACAAAACTGCAGAAGCCAGGGGAAGGGGGCAAAGACGTTCACATTGCTTGACACCTTTGAGATACCGCTAGGTTGGTGGGTGGCGCTGTGCCCAGGTGGAGTGGGGGATTGCAGCTGCCCAATGAACGCCCCTTTCCAGCTAAGCAGAGCGCCACTCACCAACCCAAAGGCGCTAAGCCATGTGGCACTCTGCCCGGCTGGAAAGAGAAGTTGCTTGAGCACTTGTTCTGCCTCCAGCTCGCATGTCTCCCAGCCTCACCATGCCCATCTCTCCCTGCAGGGCCAAGCCAGGGCGCAGCCGCCACCATGGCCCCACTGCCACTGCCACCGCAGCCCTGCTGCCGCCGCTGCCACCATGCTCCAAGCATAACTGGCTTCCAAACTCTGAAGTTCCACTGCTGAGTCTTCTGGCAGCGACTGCTCTGGGACTACGCTCTATGGTTGTGGGCTGGCTGTTGGAGACTGGTGGGACAGAGAGTCTTCCCACAGCCAGCCCACAACCATAGAGCATAGTCCCAGAGCGACTGCTGCCGGAAGACTCGGCAGCGGATCTCTGGAGTTTGGAAGCCGGTTATGCTTGGAGCACAATGGCAGTGGCAGCGTGGCGGTGGCAGCACCCTGGCCCTGCAGGGAGAGCTGGCACAGGCCATGGTGAGGTTGGGAGGCACATGAACTAGGTTTAGGTTTAGGTTTATTGGGATTTATATGCCGCCCTTTTCCCTGAGGGGACTCAGGGCGGCTTACAACCACAGGGGAGGGGGGTGCAAGGTCAGAAACAGAACAATATGTGCACAAAGAAAAAATAATAAAACACAACTTTCATTCAGCAATCAAACACTCGGGCGGGTAATTGGAAACCTATCCCCAGGCCTGCTGGGAGAGCCAGATCTTGAGGGCTGCGCGGAAGGTCTGGATAGTGGTGAGGGTACGGATCTCCATGGGGAGCTCGTTCCACAGGGTCGGGGCAGCAACAGAAAAGGCTCTCCTCCGTGTGGTCGCCAGTCGACATTGACTGGCAGATGGGATTCGGAGGAGGCCCAGTCTGTGCGATCTAATTGGTCGATTTAGGGAGGTAATCGGCAGAAGGCGGTCTCTCAAGTACCCAGATCCACTACCATGGAGTGCTTTAAAGATGGTCATCAGTATCCTGAAGCGCACCCGGAGACCAACAGGTAGCCAGTGCAGCTCGCGGAGGACAGGTGTAACGTGGGCGAACCGCGGTGCGCCCACTATCACTCGCGCGGCTGCATTTTGGACTAGCTGTAGTCGCCGGATGCACCTCAAGGGCAACCCCATGTAGAGCCCATTGCAGTATTCCAGTCTAGAGATCACAAGGGCTCGAGTGACTGTTGTGAGAGCCCCCCGGTCTAGGTAGGGCCGCAACTGGCGGACCAGGCGAACCTGGGCAAATGCCCCCCTGGTCACAGCCGACAGCTGGTGATCAAAAGTCAGCTGTGGATCCAGGAGGACTCCTAAGTTGCGGACCCTATCTGAGGGGTATAAAATTTGACCCCCCAGCCTAAGCGTTGGTGTATTAGCCAAATTATTGGGGGGGAAGCACAACAGCCACTCGGTTTTATCCGGGTTGAGTACCAGTTTGTTAGCACTCAACTAGGGCGGAACAGGCACTCACGTAACCTCCCTTTCCAGCCCGGCAGAGCACCACACGGCTTAGTGCCTTTGAGATATTACTGGGTCAGTGAGTGGCGCTCTGCCCGGCTAGAAAGGGGGGGTTGCTGGGCGGCTGCTCATGAGCATGGTCACCTCATGCTGCAACAGCGCCACACAGCCATTTGCCCCTGAGGGCGTGCCAGCTGTTCGGGCTCCCGCTCGCAAGAGAGCAGCCACCCGGCAACCCCAAACCAATAAGTCCTAAGCAACATTTGGGGGGTAAAAAGAAAATAAGACCCTGTCTTATTTTCAGGGAAACATGGTACCTATGAGGAAGCAATCTTGTCCCTCTTGATGGGCTGCACCAGAGATTAGCTATTTACAGCTGTGTGAAAAAGTCCTGCACACTCAGTTTTAAGTTGTATTTACATTTCATATAAGTAACCATGTTTGGTTACCTAAACGGTCCTTTCCAGGGCCACAAACAATAAAAGTGTTAACAAAACAGTAGCATCGGCCTTAGTAATTGCAACACGTATGCCACTGGGTATGCATCAGTTAATTTGTTTTCATACTCATTGTAAGCATGCAAGAAAATTCAAACTCCGCATCCAAACAGCACCAAATTAAAAAAGGCTTATGCCTTTCAGTTAAAAACCACCAGTATTTATTTAAATATAACAATATTTGCATAGCAGTTAGCATAAAATATCATAAAATCAATGGCCTATCCAAAAAAATGTCATAAACCATAGAGCATGCAGGACCTTTCCACACAGCTGTAGCATAGAAGAGAGATAAGAGTCGATGCCGGGAACATGTTCATTTCCTGTTTTGCTGTGGATTGCTATTGATGCTTGACTTTGGATCATGCCTTTCACTTTTGGATTTGAAAGATTCTGTTAATGTAGCTTTATAATAAAGTTGATTCTCTGGTCATGTTTCCTGTCTAGTCTACCTGGTAAGGTTGGCATAAAACTGCTCCATCTCCCAAGGTCTTTACCACATAGCATTACACATAGGAAAGCAAGGTTGGTGAGAAATATTGGGCTTTAGGACAGGGGTGGGTTCCAGCAGGCAATACTGCCGGTTTGCTCGTGTGCGCACTGCATGCACAAACATGCACAGTGCAATTAAAATTGTTCTGCATATGCAAAGAACTGAAAAACAAGATGGCGGCACTG
Organism: Thamnophis elegans; assembly: GCF_009769535.1. Taxonomy (NCBI): domain Eukaryota; kingdom Metazoa; phylum Chordata; class Lepidosauria; order Squamata; family Natricidae; genus Thamnophis; species Thamnophis elegans. The sequence goes on from NC_045558.1 coordinate 98,153,660, forward strand.
CCGTCGCTGTCCGGGGAACCAATTCAGTGGTGTGGCAGGCCTGGGTCACTGCTGGCTCCAGTGATCCATGTTGCCAAACCACTACCAGTTTGTCCAAACCGGTAGGAACCCACCACTGCTTTAGGAAGCAAGGGTGGTATTCATGGAATATCTCCACAGAATAACATGCCCAATGACTTAAGGCTGCCATTGGGATTTGACATCTCAGAGTATTTCTTTCCATTAATGATTGAGGACTTGATGCTAATGGGCTTTGTGGTTTGCCTCTTCTTGCTAATGCAACCAAACAATCGAAGCTTTTAGTGGAGAGTGGAGGGGGTTGGCCACTGACACTTCTCTTCCCTGCAGGTTGCTGTGCTGGCAGTCTCATGATCATACTGCCTGCATTGTCCATTGTGTTGCAACAGCAAGAAAAAGCAATGTTAATAATGGAAGAGGGCAGACTTTTTGTCAGGCAAACAAAACAGTATGCAGGAAGATCACTCACCCCTCTACACATTACAAAACTAAGCAATGGCTATGGGAAAAAGTTCTACAGAACAAGAAGGGGCATATTTTATCAATATTGAGTTTAACTATGCATATAACTATGGCATGTTATCACATGTAGTGGGGGATCCTTGTGATGTAGGCTGGATGCACATCCATACAAAAAGAAACCAGAGAAGGAAATGTGCTAAGGAGATGATTTACTTTATTAAACAAGTGTATTCAATTAGAATTAAATTAGGCAAATAATTCCCCCCCCCGAATGTTTTGGCAATAGCATTAATGTAGGAAAACAGTTTGATCAGGGTATTTGGAAGAGTATGATTGAGAAGACATGTAATATATACAACTTCACCTCTGTTCTTGACTATGGCTAGAGGACATCTTAATGCTTTTTGAATGGATCCTTCCTGACAGAATTATTCCTCATAGAGTTATCTTTGGTTCTATATTTAATTTTGATTAATAGACCATCTCCTTTGGCTTCTCTGACTTTTGCCACCTTATTATGGAGCTGACTGAGCTCAGCTAACCTGTTCCAACATGTTCACCTGTCCATTTGAGATATTGGTTCATTATGTATGAGTATGATGTTGATGTGATTGGATCTTTAAAGAAGATTAATCTGTCTCTTGTTCTTGAACAATTGATTCCTACTTGAGCTTAGGTGGGTGACAGATGTTCACATATAAAGGTGACAATCCTGGGCTTCAAAACTCCTTTCATTCAGAAGCCAGTTTAAAGCTCAGGATCCTAAAAATGAAAGAACTTATGAAGGTTACCATTAAAAATTAATTCAATGTTTTCCTCTTACATGAAGAGATACTTTGTTATAGTGATTATGTTTACATTTCTCTCAGTGTGTTTATAAATGCATGAATGCATACACACTTATCAAAGGGTGTACTATTTTTGTCAATGTGTCAGTGATCCCTCTACTGGAAGATACAAAGCAGAAGCTTTGGAAAAATTGAAAGAATCATCCAGAAATGCTACAGAAATAAGCAAATGGAAACTTTACTATTAAGCAACACATTCATACAATAAAGAAAAGAAAAAAACAACACAGTGTAATCATTTTTATATAATTAAAATCAGTTATTAAAGTCATCACATGAATAAATATAGTCAGTCAAATTCTGAAGGGATTGTGCCTTTACATTCTATAATTTAAGGTTTTCTTGCATCATTACACACTAGAACAAAAATCAAATAAGCAAATAAGAATAATGGATTTGTTTTTTAGGAATGAATCCTTTTTTAAGAGGTGGGGGTCAGAAACACATTCCTTATTTCATGGCACATCTGGATTCCACCCTCATATAAATTTCTACCAGCATGGGAATTCAAAGAAAGGTAGATTGGGAAAACTAGCTCTAGCCTACTTTATGATGCAAGCCAGAGGTACATTGCCACTATCTCTGGAGGCAGTCAGGTTGGGGAATATTACTGTAGACAAATCTGTTAAACAGATCAGTAAAATATGAACAAATATAACAATGGAACATTATATTAAATGAAATATAACAACATGCTAATCACCAACAAATGAAGAAAAACTTAATACACTCTCTGCAAATAAGAATTCATGATGGCTTTTGTGTTTCTATATGCTTGCTAACAGAACAGAGAGGAAAAACTCATCTCTTTAGATATGACTCCCAACTGAGATATATCCGTGGCTCTTCAGGAGATATTGCTTCAAATTCTAATTTAAAGGAAGTTTGATATTCCTCATTATGCCCGTATTTCAAGACATTTTTGTTCTTGAGCTATCTTTGTTGAAAGGAAATTTAACCCTTACTTTAAACTGCAGGGATAGAGGCTTAACTTCAAATACTTTACATATGCATTTAAAACAAGATATATTCAAAGTATCAAGGCCCACAAACATTATCTACTTTGTTTGCCAATATAATGAAAATCTGCTGGAACACAATCTGGGGCTTCAAAAGAAGAATGCAGTAGAAATGTGCCACCATTTGGAATTTCAAGCTGCTCTGGGGAAGGAGAAAGCATTGCTTCTTGACCATACATTTGGCTATCATTTATACCTGGTTAGTGAGAGCAAAATGGATCCATTCAGCGACATCAAAAGCCATTTGATAAAACCTTCTAATTCATAAGACATTCCACAGGGATGACCTGACCCCATCTAAGCCCTTGATAGCTGGTAAAATGCATGTTGCTTGAAGCGGCATCTTCAAAGGGCTCAGATATAGGACAGCTAGAGTTTGTTCTCCAATGTGGCTTAGCCATTTCCACTGAATTCCACAGGGGCAGACAGACCTTCCATCGTGCAAATGCTTCTGGGCATTGATATTTTTTTAATGGGAATATGAACCAAAACCTGCTAGGAAATGCAGTTATAATTAGAGCTCAGTCCCAAAAGCTGTCTAGACACCAGCAGCTAAGTGCACTAGCAGATATTGTCATTATTTGGCCAATGCCTTAATATAGAAGGTGTTTGAAGAAGATAATTATTGCCTACTTCACCATCCCTTGGCAGACTATGTTACTTTACACTAGAAGCCAGACAAAGAGAAATGAGAAAAAAAAACATCAGTTATCAGCTGCTATCTCTTTGATTCATTAAAATAAATGAATGTTAGAAAAACAATAACTCTGCTCATACAGTTGATTCGATAAATGCCAATTGTGCAGTCTGTCATGCCCAACTATTAGGCTTCCAGATGATTTAGTCTCATTTAACAAAATTGTACTTAATGCTTAGACTACGGGGAAAAAAATCAGGTTTTCGAGGGACATTTAATATTTAAACAAAACCACTGACACTGTCTAACCTGATCTTACTTGCACTGATTTTGAAAAAACAAGATTGAGCCTGACCAATAAGATGGATAGGTGACCACCACGAAATGTCAGAGCTCTGGTCTAGATCCAGATGTCAAAAGCATATCATGGAAAAAAGCAATGTCAAAACCCTTTTTAACCCAAAACCCTTCTTAATGGCTGGCCACAAAGCTGCATCATTATGTCCAGAAATCATTGGCAATTGAGCTTGATTCAAATGAGATGTTGTCTTTTTAAATTTCAAAATAAAAAAATTGAGAAGTTGTACCTCCTTGAGAATCCTAACTTCTGTTTTGTTGCACTGCAGGTGGATAGTGGTTGACCATGCTTCATATTATACTCCTGAACAGGAATGTTTTTCTTTAGTTTTGCTATACATCTCCCTGCGTCGTCCTGACACTGAACAATAATTCAAGAATTATGCTCAAGGGAACAAAAGCTTACACTTTTGTGAAATTTAGAAGCCACCAAAACTCCAAATGTCTCTAAGTAGTTTACAGTTAAAAATAAGAAACCCCCAAAATTGAGAAAAGCACCTCCAGAAGTAATAACCATAAATGATACCAAAACATAATCTACAGGGTCTCAACAATCATCCTGCCCCAAGGCCTGGAAAAGCAACCATATTTTCAAAGATTTTCAAAATATCATCATTAAGCTCTTTACAATTTTTTTCAGAGAATAAAAGAGATTTTTATAGATTCCGCATATTTAAACTGAAAACATATGAGCATGACATATCTAGCTTGTTTAATATAGATGCGTGCATATATTTAAAGATGAAGGCTTCAAGATATCATGGGAATATTTCAGAGAAAAAAATGTGTGTCTCCAAAAATGTCAAAAGCCATCTATTGTAATTTTTCAAGAAATTGTAATTATATCATGTTAATTTTAGCACAATCAGACCAGCTTACAATGTCTTATAAGTATGAAGAAATTGAAACCCATAGGCAAAATTCATTTTAAGCCAACAAAAAGGAAATAATATTAGTTTTTCAGTTGAGTTATGGTACAGTAATTAATCAAGCAAGGTATATAGCACATTTCCTTAATTAGCAACTGTATCTAAATTGCATCTAATATTAGTAAAACATGAAGCTATTTCTGCATATATGCCATGTTAAAAATTAACATTTGAATACGTAACTCAAGAATTGACTGGTACTTTATAGCTCAGACCTTAGAGCCATAAAATACTGAACTATTATTACCAGCCAAACTCTTTTTTGACATTATTCCTATTTTATATAATAGGAAAAACATTTTTAACATTCCTAATTATGAATACTGTTATACTTTTTAGGTATTGTAAACAAGCCTTTAAGTAGGGAAAACACTGAATAATAAACAAATATTTTGTTCAATTGTACATATCTTACTGTGTAGTTATTTTGGGTGGCTTGTAGCTTGGTTTTTATTAATAGGATTTCAATTGAGTTTCAGGACTGTGAGTTCTGGATCCAATCCATTTATTATGCTGTTTGTATTATATTTATTTCCCTGTTATTGATTCTTTTAAAAATATATTTTTATTAAGAATTTTAATTACAGTAGGAAGAAAGAAAGAAGAACAAGAACAAATAAATGAAGAAGTAACTTAGAATCCTTATAACAAGAAAGTATAAGCACAGTTAATAACTTTTCATTCCCACAAGGTTAAACATGTATCTCTTCATCCCATTTTTTATCTATAAGCAAATCCTGATAACATCTACTTTTTCAATCCTGGTTGACAGCAAAAAGTCCATTTAAAAATTGCCAAAACATTGCAAAAAAAAAAAGGGGGGGAGCCTTATTTTAGACTTGGTCAAGTAAGCCTACTTTATATTCCTTTATATTTAATTCTAACCTTTAATTCAATCATATATTATCATAGGGTTTGATTTCTCTTCAGTTCTTCTTTATTCCATTATTTAAATTTCTTCAAGGCTTTAAGAAGCTATTTTCTTGATAAATTTTCCAGGACATTCCTTTGGTTTATCATTTGCTTTTGCTTTTTTAATTTTTAAAAATTCAACCAGTTTATTTTGTAAAGAAAAGAAGTAACATATCCTTTTCTGTCAGGTTGCAAGAAAGACACACTGAGGTTCTTTTAAGCTGTTTATTGTTTAAATAAACAATATTTTTATTGTTCCTTTGCCTATAGCCAGAAATCTTGCCAAAATAAAGCAGACTTACATCATTAACAGATAATCTGAGAATTCTCTTCTTCACAGAGAAACTATTTAAACTTCATGCACTTAAGGGACTCCATACTATATTCCACCATATTTTTCAAATGATTTTTGAAATCATTCTCTTTGCCTGTAATTTGGAGTTCTACACTCAGTACTCTATTTATCGGATAAAATTTGTTCCACATCTGTCACTTCCATCTTTTAGACATTTTCTATTCATGTAAGCAGACATCATTACTGACAGTATTGATATTGTAATTTACTAACTTACGTCTCCATTTTTAAAGAGCTACATTAATATTTCCAATGTTATAACATTGTCTAATATTATGTAACTCCCATTTTGAATTGACATGTGTTGTATTTTTCTCTTCCTCTATTTAAAAAAATTTAGTCCCCTTTATGTTGTTTCTAAAATCATTACTTATTTTTTGTTATGACTTGCTATAATTACCAAAATAAGTCTGTTTCCCATAAAAAGTTGTTTACTTTTTATAGTTAATTCCAAAATCTTATAGTAATAATAATTCAAATTTATCTGGACCGTTAATCCATTTATAACTTTCTTAGATCAAATCTAATTTAACTTTTTGCTGTTTATTTCAAATTCTTTAAGTTCTTAAACTTGTAATTTATTTTTTAGAATAGTTGATAGTCAATTTTTGAAAGTGATTAGAAAGTAACATTTGCAAACTTAATGTTCTTTCAAAGTTTCTGCTGTCACGTGAGCAGGAAGGCCAATCCCACTGTCTCCCAGTGCTCAGACCCATTAAAACCACTGTCTTGTGATCCTTTCATGAGGAACAGCTATCTGAAGTGCATGTGGGCAATCTCCTGTCTTCTCCTTATTCCAAGAGGTTCCAAGGAACCAGGCTATTCAGGGATTTCTTAGTCTTTGCCATTGTCATCAGTTCACCATACTTCCCTCAGGAGGCCACATTTTCTTACAGATTCTTCTTCTGAACTAAAGTTTTATATTTTAAAAAAGCTGTGGTTGGTATTATTTTCCCCTCAATAATTAAATATGTTTCAGCCTTTGTATTCATAGTAAAAACAATCAGAGATGACGATCATTCTGAAAAAGCTAATAAGACATAGTTTTTCATATGCAGTGAAAAAGTCCTTCTAGTAAAAGTTGTTTCACAGTTCTTATCAATCAGGTAACCCATTCAAAATCCTATGGCCCCTTGACAAAAGTTAGGGCAAACTGAAATTTATGAAGAGATAAGGCAGTGCAGTAAATCCAGTTAAATTGACAACCAGGTATGGAAGACCATAGACAAATACAATATGGACATATTGTCTACAGCTGCCATAAATGGGTTGCACAATTCTGGGCAGCAACCATATGGAAACAAAGCTGCATACAGCATCAAATTAGCAATCACCTATGTTTTTGCAGCTCAGTTATAATGGTGCTAATATTGCTGGACTATTGATATTGTTGCTAGCATATAATTGTATTGCTAGTTTTCTTTTATACAAATTTTCAAGGAGTGAGGAAATGATGCAGAAAATGACTTGTGGAATAATTGCCAGTTCTTTTACTAATAATGCCCATAGAAAAACATTGGGGTATGGTGTGCATGCAGGTGGGGGAACTGATATTTTTACTTCTTTCTATTCAACTGTGTTGTAGACAGTAAAAAAAGATAACCTTGATAGAAAATAGGTAAAAGCTATACTATTGTCTATTTCTATCAAGGCAATCTTCCTTATTTTCCACACACATACATGTTTTGCATGTATTTCCATACACTAAGAACACAAGTCAAGCTATGTATGGGTCAAATGGCCAAGGGACAAAAGGATTGGGGGGGGGGGTTAGAATGGAGTCAATGACAACATTCTAAGTCAGCGCCCACCCGCCTTCCCCCAAAAGTATCATTTGGTGAAAGTGATTTCCCTGCACCCTGAAGCCAGATCAAGCGACAGTCAAACATGATATTTCTTTGGCCAAGTGATCTGTTTTTGGACAATTGTTCTGCTAGTAGAAACACAGGGCCTGGAGTCCTGTTATATAATTTCTTTCCAACATTTCTTCGAGTTGAAATAAACAAAAAAGTCTCCTGCTGCTTAAAATAAAAGTCCATTGCAATGAGTTAATATTTCTATTGGACAAAGAGAAATGTCAGATTAGACTTGTTTGCAGAAGGCGGGGGTGGAAAGAGATATGGTACAACAGGAATGTTTCAAGTGCTGAGCCCTTTAAAAATAGCATTGCTACAGACAAGCAACCAATGAGTATACAGGAGTATTTCTGAAAGAGAACATGGCTTACAGCTAAAAAACTAAAAACCAATTTTTAAATAATAGGAACTATGTAAGTTATGTAACACTATAATTGTACGTCCATATAGCTTGCCTAAGCAACAACCACTCTTTGCTGAATTTATTTTTATTTCTTGTAATTTTGTTTCTCAAATGTATAGACTATTCTTCTGCCCCAAGGGATCACAGGGCAATGCCTGGTAAGGAACCTCAATGAAATCACATAGCTCCAACATTTCAATATAAGAGACACAGCAATTCAAACAAAAAATAAGCAGCTCAAGTACATAATATTTTAGAAAATGCATATGGGCTTTTTTTTTAAAGGTTCATTTTGATCTGGTGCTGTACTAAAAGGAAAGCAAAATTAGCATGCAAAGTCAAAATACCAGCAAAAAGAAGATACTCTCTTTTACTTATTTGATTTATATCTCACCTTTCATTTAAGAGCTCAAGATACTTACTTCTTTCTCTTATTTCCCCCCCCCCCCAACAAACTGAGAGGTAAGTTAGGTTGAGATTTTCTGGTGAACTTCCATAGCTGGCAGTGAAATAGATCCCAGGTGTCCAGAACAAATTCCAACATTGAGCCAAGGTGGCGCAGTGGTTAAATGCAGCACTGCAGGCTACTGCTAGATCAGCAGTTCAGCGGTTCAAATCTCACCGGCTCAGGGTTGACTCAGCCTTCCATCCTTCCGAGGTGGGTAAAATGAGGACCCAGATTGTTGGGGGCAATATGCTGACTCTCTGTAAACCGCTTAGAGAGGGCTGAAAGCCCTATGAAGCGGTATATAAGTCTACTGCTATTGCTATTGCTCTTTCGAAAATGTAGATCTCCTTTCTCTGTTAAGCTATTGAGGGAAGAGGGACCTGTAAGAATGGAAGCCAAAACTATTTAATGTAAAGTAGTAACCTTTGTATTGATTTGGAAACAAAGATGTCTCTGTAGCTTTCCAGAAAATACTGTGGTTGATGAACCATCAAGGAAAATTGCTGGATATTAAAACTGTATACTTATTTTAAAAGATGTTCTGTAAATACAAAGGGTATCATCATGAAGAACAATAAAGCCTTGCTTGAACTCCATTCTTTAAATAACAACCCAAGCCTCAGAAATGATTTGCCGGAGAACAGATAAATCTCTCATACTTTTTTTTTTCCAAACCTGATGGAAATGTAGTATAACAGATTACGTTGTTCCATTTTTTTATTATTGGACTGGATTGTCACTATAAACTCTGCATGTAGTATTACATCCATAGAACAAAAAGGAACATGGTAATCCTACAATGTAGATGCAGTTGGAATTAAATATTGGATTAATCTACTTAGGAGAAAGGACCATTTTTGTAACAATAAGGATGTTAACAAAGGAAATTCTAATTGCAGCATATTAGCAAACTGTATATTTCTTACTGTTATGCTACATCTGAATTCTGTGACTAATCCTGGGGATGGTTTTTTCATGAGTTAGAAAACCTATTGTTTTATTTCAAAGCTGACTTTGTAAAGCAAGTATATTCCTCTATATCATGGACATCTGAAATTTACAGAATTTTAAGGGAGACATTCAAATACACTGTATCCAAGAAAAAGACCAGATGGAAAGAGATATTTGTTCTCAATAAAGGTTCAAATATAGCAATCTGGATTATATAATCATCAAGAAGCTGTCTACGGGGTTCTAGCATTTCAAGGTGTTCATGGAAACTAATCAAGGAGAGATTCAACCTGGAAACAAGGATAACTTTTCTGACAGTGAGAACAATCAATCGACAGAATAGAAGTTGTCTTTGGAAATTGTGGGAGCTTCATCATTGGATACTTTCAAGAAGAGACTGGACTGCTATCTGTCAGAAAAGGTGTGGGGTCTACTGCTTGGACTAGATGACCTGCAAGGTCGCTTCCAGCTCTATTCTGATTGATTGATTTGATTCAATCCTTTCTTCCTCCAGATCGGGTTTCATTTTATCTCATTGCCATTTAATGGAAAATCTTTTTGTGCCTGGTTTGGAAGAACTGCCTTGGTCCATTTCTCTACTGTTTGCTTTTGAATCTGAAGTGAAAAAAGCCATTCTTATTTTCAATTTTGTTTTTGTCACTCATCATTGCACGCTTTGTTCTCTCAATTCATGTTCTGTAATAGTAAGTCAACAAAAGTCAGCAAAAGGCTTAGGATATGTTACACTACTAATACAGATAGTTATTTTAAGACAAATGTGGGATCAAATAAAATAGTAGTTCTGGACTAGTTCTAACTATTATTGTGTTTGAATGACTATTATGATTCTGAGCAGGGGGGCAGGTATAATACCACAGGCATGAATCAATTCTTCAAGGGTTAATAGGTGTTCACAACCTCCCCAGATGGTTACTCTGGAGCATTAACCTTACCAGCTGGAACATAAATCTTCTCATTTAGTTTTTCAGATAAACTCTGCAGCTAGATTTGTACATTATCCTAAGCTGTGGTTTGTTTAAACCATGATTTGTGGGGAAAACAATTAGATTCACACAACACATCTGCCAAGTCAAACAAATGATGTGGCAGAGTGAAATGTGCAAATCCAGATTTTATGTCAGTCACTTTGTCTTAGCCCAACTTAGGTTGTTGTAGGAAAAATTGGAAGAACCTTATTGAGAACAGGAGGCATCATATTAAAAGAAATTATCACGAGATCATCACTATTCTAGATCAATTTCACAATAGCAACTGTATAAGCACAGCAGTAATGTGTTTCAAATTATTGACTTCTGGTGCTATTTTGACAGCAGCATTTTGTGCCAGATGCAGCTTCCAAAGATTTTTAAAGACAGTCTTGTTGTTACAGTACACTAATTTGTAAAACGTGGCCAAGTCCACCATCAGCAGGAGGGGCTATGCTTAAAGCCCCTATCACAGTAACATAACAGCAGTCTAATGTACTGTTGTCATTGTCACGTTCTGGGTAAAAGGAGACTCCCAAACGGTCTGATTCGTCCAAAGATGCTAAAGTTCAGAAGAACTCTGGTGGCATATTTTAAGATTAATACATATTACTATGGTGTAGGCTTTCAGGAGCTACAGTTCACTTAATCAGCATCTTGTCCCAGAAGACATGTATATGGTATGAAGTTTTTTAAAAAAATCACTCTCTAAAGGTATATTTGAGCTCCAGGCAGATCCCAGGTCTGAGAAATATGAGATTGCTAATGAAGTAGAATAGCAGTCTTTAAATGAAGTTATAAGTATTATAGGCAGCAAGAAAGATATTAATCAAACGCTAACCTTCCATTTTAACCTTACAGAACTTACCTTCTACATTAGATCTGAATAATGCAATATTAGTTCCAGGCAGTTCCAGTCCTTGCGCAACAAATTGGGAAAGTGATGCAATGAACTGGTGTTGTATGTGTTTATAGTTGCAAGGATTCTATTCTCTTTCTAGTGGAAAACATATTTGGTTTTCCTTAAGGGAAAGAATAATCCCCTACTTTAAAGAGGGGAGCATCAAGGATAGCTTTTATGGGAATAGGAGATCGAACTAAATAAAATATAGAAAGAGATAGATGAGGAATTTTACAAGGAAAAACCTAGTAAGATATATAATGCCATTTGAGGTTTGGGGAGCAAATTGTAGAGATAATTTAAAGGGGTAAGGAAAATTTGGGAGTGTTTCTTTTTAGTACATTAAAATTGTACTTTAATGACTAACATCTGTCTGTGTTCTTATATATTAAATGATCTGTTAGTTCTTTTGAGTTCTTTCTGGAAATAAATCAGGATATAAATATTTAAATGAGAAAAGGCTAGGAGGTAGTGGATGACATACTGTGAAAGTTCCTGAACAATTAAGAGCCAATTTGATGTAGCGGTTAAGGCATTAGACTAAAAACTAATTTAATTTAATTGTTAATTTTAATCTAATTTTTAAATTTTTATTGTTAATATTAATTGCGTTTGTTTTGGTTACTTTATTTAATTTCCTTTTTAACTTTTGTAATATGTTTTTTTTAATGCTGTACGCCGCCCTGAATCCTTCGGGAGAAGGGTGGCATATAAATCCAATAAACAAACAAACAAAATTTGGGCAATCATAGATTCTAGTCCTGCCTTACATACAAAGTCAACTGGGTAAGCTTGGGCAGTTAACTCTTGAGTCAGAAAGGAGGTGTTGGTAAACCATTTCCAAAATCTTGCCAAGAAAATTGCAGGGACTTGTTCAGGCAGTTACCAGGAGTCAACAAACTGAAGGATAAAGACAATAGTTTTAGAAGTGAATTCAGATGAAAGAAAAATGGGAAACAACGTTGTGTGAGTGGAGGTTTAGGTATAAGAAAAAAGGGAACTAAGATGAAAACCAAAAAAAGAGCTGCAGTCAGCAGGAGTTATTCAGAGAAAGACAGAATATAAAAATGAAGGGTAAATCACAAAGGCTACAGATTCTGAATGCGGATAGTTGGGAAACAGAGGGGAGGCGTGACAGCTTTCACTCCAGCTGGGGTGTTTCCAGAAACACTTGGTTGACCACTGTAGGAACAACTTTCTGAATTGGATTTGCTTTTGTCTGATCCAGCTAGTTTCTAGAAGAAATAGCATAGGGCAATATTTATGGCTTTGGATTGAGAACCTAATAGAATTCTAGGGGAGTAATTACTGAAAGCATTTTTTTTATTAAAAAGGAATTTATAAAGAAAGGACCCCACAAATTTGTGAAGAGCCAAGGGTGATAAATTATCGTTTTTTGCTATTGACAAGTTTATCATTTTTATTTGAAAATGTCAAGTTATCTTTTCCCCCCACTCGGTCTACTATCACTTAAGGGGTCCTAATGTCATTTACGGTGTCCCACAGGATTTGAAGGAGAGGTTTTTCTACATTGTTTGGTACCTCTAAGGCTGAATTGAGGACTTTCCGTCCCCCAAGCACATGTTTTGCCTCTCTTCAAAACCAGCCTTCCCTCCCCCCCCCGCTCGTTGTCGCTAGCCCCGCCCACCTTGTATCCTGCCCCTCCCACACCTGCCGTTCCCTCAGTCCTCGACTCGCCCTTCTAGTTTGCGCGAAAGTTCCTTCCGGCCTCTGATTGCCACCTGCTCTTCGCGTCTAATCAGGAGACTTGGCCGGTAAACACCATTCCAGGGCAGGGCGAAACTGGGCGTGGCAGCGGGAGAGGTGACTGCGCCTCCTCCAGACGGAATAGGCCATTCAGAGATCTGGGGGCGTGGCCTGTGTCCATGGGGACCAGGGATGGGCTCTGCCAAGCTCGCTGTTCACCCCCATTGTTCGCTGAATCGAGTCACTTGGAGCGGGGCGGAGTGGAGAGAAGCAATCAAGGCGGTGGCGACGGGGCCAGCAGGTGGGTCGGGGAGGGAGGGGGAAGGAAGGGGCAGGGAAGGGACCCCCGGGCGAGAGGTCGCTTCGGAGGGGACGTATGGGGGGTGGGGCGGCAAGGTACGGGCTTTCTCCGGGGAAGCGGGCTGGGGGACACAGTCCCGTGTCAGGAAGTATGCTTAAGGGGATGGCGAGGGAAGAAGACCCCTCCCGCCGAAGGAAGTCTTTGGGCGCTGTCCCCACGGCAATGAAGTGGCATGCAGGAGGGGATTCTTGCGGGGGGCGGGGGAGAAAGGGAATAAGGGACGAGTTTAGGTTCCACACCCCAAACTTCTCTCCCCGCTTTCTACCATATGTCGAAGGGGTTGGTATTTCCTTGCTCTCTGGGGGTGGGGGTAGAGGGTCTTTGGAGGTGGTGGAAGTGGAGCTCCTTGGGGTGGGTGAAAAGAAACGGAGAGGTGGGTAAAAAGGAAGCGAGCGGGGGGGGGCGGTGTTAAAAAAAATACGCCAGTGCCTGAATGAAATTCGGTGGGATTTCCCCCCCCCCCTTTGAAGTCTGAAGGGAAATGCGGGAACTTGTGGAGAAGGGACGTGGTCAGGAGGCCTGTGGATAAACCGGGGGGTGCAACTGGATAGGGATGGGACTGCCGGTTGGTGGTTTGTGCCTCCAAGATATGGGGAGCTTGCTCTTGGATTCAAGGTGGTTTTGAAATGGTGGTGGGTGAAGTGGGAAGCTCATGCCAGTTGAGGTAGTTTCCAGATGCGCTCATCGAAGCTGAAAAGAAACAAGACTTTTGGCCCAGGGGGGAATAGGGAGAGCAAGGTGCTGGAAATGAGCTGTAATCCCGTCATGGAAATAGGAGCACAAAAGACCATTTTGAAGTGGTAGGTGTGAGATAAGCTTGAGTTGGGGCATTGATTCTGGCTCTGCAGCGAAAACCTTGGAGAATGTGGGTTGGTTTTTTCAGTGATGGTGATGATATACATTCCAGGAATTGTTGAGAAAAAGTTGGGCAGGGCAAGACATTACAGAGTGAGGTTAAGGGAATGTGGAGTTGAAGACAGTAAAAGAGACCATTCTGATTAATAGAGGTAGAAGAATACTTGGAGGGGGGGGGGGCTGGCATTGAGCTGGAAATATTTCTAGTTGTCAGCTGCTCTGCTTCTGTTTCAAGGTCAGTGTTTCAAAGGATACCATATGTTTTAGCGCAAGAATAATATCAGTTATTGGGTTTAGGGATTGAAATCCCAGTAAGTTGGTTTACTAGTTTATGGATTCAGTTTACCTAACCATGGTAAGTATATGTCTACTGTTGAGGGATAAACTATGCCTGCTCTTTTGTTTAGTTTTGAATGTGCAAGAATGAATTTACAATTCATTGAAAAGTGAATCTTTGTGTACGTATTAGAAAATAGATAAAATAATTAATTGTTAAAATTAATGTGTGTTAATTATGGATGAATAGCACTCCCCCTTCTGGAGCACTGATAGGAAAAAACCATTGTGCATGAATGCTGGTTCAGAGAAAAGTATGCTGTGTGCTCATTTATGTGACTGATTTGTGAACAAAGGGTGCATACTCCTTGACTCTTTCATACTTTGATTTCCGAAGTGTGCTAATTAAATTTGGCTCTTGTTTGCTCAACTTGAGCTGTTGCATTTAGAAGTCTCATAATCCAGTTTGTCTCTCCCAGACACACCCTTTATGTTGTCCCAAAACGAATTGTTCATTACCCTTCAGCCATTTTAATAGTTGTCTACTGTATTAAAAAAAATTGTAATGTCCTGAAGTATAAATACTATAATAAGTGGGATGAAGATAATGGCAAATGGGATTTTAAGCATATTTGTATGGACAGAATTTCTTTTTAATCCGCAGATGTTGTTAGATGTTTAGCTATTTTGGTTGTTGTTGATAATTTAGTACTGTATAAACAAAATAGATATAAAACTGATATAATTCTTAATTTTGTCTTATCTGTATAGACTGCTAAGAAGTCTCTGTTCCTTTAAAAGTTGTCTTTTAAAGATTAACCAGTTCATAAAAAATAAAATAAATGTGATTAAAAACAAAAGGCTTTGCTGATCCCTCTGTAAAAGCTTGTAATTGATTTACGGGATTGCTTATAAGTGCAAGAATGATAATAATAATACACATTGTTTGTTAGACTAAGTAATTGCAGAGTACTTTTTTGCACTCAATATGCATATTTGTGACAATGCAGACTTCTCTATAAGTTAACTGGGTTCTATGACTAGGAGCAATCCTGAAGATGTCCCTTAGGGGCTGCAGAGAGGAGGTCAAAGAGTTCTTATTGCTATGAAAAGCTGTATTGCCAATTAAAACGCAAGGGAAGTTACAAAGAATAGTCATACTGAATTAGTGATTGCAACTTGATTTACACTGAATCACCACAAAAGAAGTATAATTAGTTCTTGAAATTTTCTGTTTCTTGAGGCTGAGTTTGATTGTTTCTGTTGCTTTTATGTTTTACAAGTTTATAAAGAAAAAACTGTAGCTGTTCAATAACTATATGATGTTATTGGAAGAGATACAGATATAAGAATATGAACCCATTTTCCCCATATAAATAGTCCATTTATAGAGATAGTCTAAAAAGGATTTTATGGTTGATGGAATTGTGGATCATTGGACATTCAACTTTGTGTTCATTGCTCATACTTAAATCATAATATGTTTGACTTCTGAAGCAGCTCTATTATTGCTTCATAAAAGATCCAGAATGCCAGACATTTTACTGCTTTGTCTGTGTACTGAGTGAGTCATATGGGAATCTTGGTGAGTTTCACAAGAGGGGGGTGGCAGGAAGGAAAGCTGAGTCTCATGTATGCATTTGTCATGTCTCTTCCATCTCCCTGCTTCCCAGCTATTTCCAGTATAATAACAATTTTTCTGTTTTTAAATGAAGAGTAATGTTTCTGTGAAAATAAGAAGCACAACTTTATGTTTAGAAAAAAGGAAATGGAGCATTGGAAGATAACATTTTCTCTTGTAGGTTCTGCAGTAGAACTTCTGAATAATGTTGGAAGAAGCCAGTCTATTGAGCTAGGATGGTTACCTTTAGCTTATACATGTTAACAGCTAAACATTAAAGAGAAATTATATTTTATGGGTGCAAAAATTATTTTTTTATTTAAAAAATGCCAATATAGAGTTATATGAACTTTCTTTTTCTGAGTTTGAATTTTTATTACCATTTACCAATCCTTGCTAAAATCAAGTTTGGAAATCTGAAACTAAGAATGTTGGACTGAAAAATATGGAAATTAGCTTCACTTTTAACCAGTAACTATGGTCAACAAATTGTATATTTTTTTCTGTTTTACTTTGTTGTTTTTGTTTGCCCTTATGTAGTATATTAGAAGTGTTCTGTTAGTGACATCAAGTATGGACCAAATATTCAAAAGTTAAGATCTATTTTTTATTTGTCCGATGTCTTTATTTTATGCAGGAAGGTTTTTATTACATGCCACTGAAAAGCTAAATTTTTTTAAGGGACTGCATTCTCCATTCTGGAGGCTGGAAAAAAGTTGGTAAACTGCACTGTCTGAATTCCTATCTTGAGAAGTTTGAGTGGAGAAATCTGTAAAGATTCTGATTTCTGTGTGAATGCATAGATGTATAAGTCAACTTGAAGCTTCCTTTTTGGTTTGCTCATGTCTCATGGCTGGTTTTTTTAAATAAAAACTTCTTTCATTAAAGAATAGTGTCTTCCTCTAAATATTTTCTTAAAAGATACTACATTTATATTTGATAAGCATGTTTAGTCATTCATTGCTTGGCAGAAGCTGGTGAATTTGAAAATTCTTTTCTTTTTCACTTGCCTTTTAATCTTAGCAGAGGGTGAGGCAAGGGGTGTTCTAGTTACATTAGCCAAATGATTTGCTTAATTAATCAGCCTTGCAGCATAGATTAAAGGATAAGTGTGGGGAGTTGGCTTGGGAAAGAAGTTGCTTGCTTCTAATAAGTTGCTGGAAAAAAAAAAACAAGTGAAAGATCCAGTTCTGATGGAAATTCAGTATAATCAAATGTGTGTGGACATGTATATGCAAGCATTACATTGTATCGTCTTCTGTAAACTAAGTATTGTATATTTTAAATGTGATCAGGCCCAGCCAGTACATAAAAATATTATATTTAAGTTCTACCTAAGGTGCTAAAATTATATTTAGTTCAGAAATCAAAGAAACTTGGATGGGTCTTCTTACTATTCCTTTCCTTCTTCCTAGAATATCCCATTTAGTATCACTAATTAGATTGTATGCATGAGTACTGCTAATATCTTTCTCTCTTTTTTGTTTTCTATATCTACCATCTTTTAATACCTATTTGAAGGCTGTCCTTCAGCTCTTCAATGCTTTAAGATGAAGTTGAAAAAAATGATGGTAAAATGCTTAGTATCAAGGTTGGATATGCATATTTTCTACCTTTCTAAGACCAATGATCAATGAATTAACCTGTGGTTTTGGCCACGGGGAGTTTTTGTATCTTGTGAATGTTTCATAAATTAAATTTAGAATTCTCATTTATATTAGTCTCTATTTCAATATAATTTTTTGCAGAGAAAGATTACAGAGATTACATAATTCTGACAGAGTTTGCTTAAATACACATTTCCTCGATTTAGGAATTATTCTTAAACTCAGGTATTTTTTTTGCTATAACCAAAAACTACAAAAACTAGAAGTTAGAGGTGGTATGATAACCTTTGCTAAATTATTTATATGCGAATAAGAAAGCTTTAATTTCACTTCATTCCTACTGATTCCATTCATACCAGAAATTCCCAGTTCATTCACCTGAGTGTATATAGGAAAATACACTTAAAATAAGTTATACATACTGCTTGCTGGGCTTATTTTTAGTTTTCTTCAGAAGTCTTTGAAATAAAACTAGATTAGTCCTTAAAATAAATTTGATTATTGAAATTGTTTGGAAAGAAATGGAGAAGGTGAGGTTCTGTAGGTATAACTATAAAAGCATTGTTTCCCAAGGTGTGGATTTTATAATGCATATTACCCCTTTATTTCTCTTGAAGTAATAATGATGGAAGCAATTCTTATTTTAAGTTGTGGAAATATATTGAATTGATTCTGAAGGAATATTCTATAATGGCCTTCCCCAGTGTGAGTGGCATTCTGACATCAGGAGTTTGATTCTCAGAATTCTCCAGCCAGCATAGGCATTGTTGATTATTATGAGAGTTGAAATCCACATATGGGACCTAACTTGGAGAAAACTGATTGATAAATGGCAAGTTATGTATCTGAAGTATTTCTGAACAATCTAGCTGATTGCATTAGAATGCATTTTTCCAAGTTCATGTTAGTTACACTTGGGACTGAAATATAGTATAGCTATATAACTATCACATGTGGATGGGTTAGTTTTATTGTGGCAAGAAAGATGTTGGTAACAGACAAGTAGTTTGAAATAATACCATAACTTCCATTGCCTGGGATGAAAATTGATACTATTAAAAGGTCTGGTATTAACTGATTTCCCCATTTATGCTATCTGCTGAAATCATATCATATTAAAATTTGTTTCCTAATATTTTAGTGACATACATTAATATTCAGGTCTTAAGCCTAATATCAGGATGTATTATTGGTTTAATCAATAAGATCATCACCACTAGCAAACATTTTGTAACCTATCTGAAAGAGTTAAAATTGGACAAATTTCCAATAAGAATATACAGATATGTTAGCAAATTATTGAAAGATATAGCAAAAAATAAATTGGGTTCAATTTTATAAGGCCAAACTGGATATCAGCTTCTAAATTAATACCATATTAGATTTTCTTTCCTCAATGTTTGCATGTAACTTTCTGAGGGGCTAGTACTATGGTAATTTTCAATACTTTTATTATTCAGTATTAAAAGATGCGTCCCTGCTTATGTCTTTTGTGTGTTCTTTTTTATGTCCCTGAGTAGCAAGTTCCCTCAAGAAGATTCAAATATGTACTTGTCTTAGACAAAAAGTCCTAAGTTTTCCTGTTTCACTGGATTTCAGTAGGTAAGTTAAAAAGCAGCCGTGAGGCAAATACACTAAAGCTGTATGACAGGAACTAGGCCTAACCCTTGCAGGTGTTGTCCTTAATGACATTTGGCATCAAAAGCTGCCTGGGCAATATTCCGAGATAGGGAAAGACAAAAACATCCCTTTGCTATTCAGTTATAAACCTTTTCTTAACCTCATGTATTTAACTTTTCTGATGTATTTAATTATTACTGGTATCTATATAGAAGATAGAAAATAAAGTTAAGCCCTTTCCCCCTAATAGCCATATCAGTCATTTTGTTTAGCAAACCTGAACACATTGGCTGAATTGATATACATAATATATCTAGAGCTATGGCCTTGATGCTCAACATTCTGTTCAGGAAAACAAAATGAAGAGAATCTCAGATGCTTTAATGTATATGGTTTATGTATAAATAGATAGATTTAACAATGAATGAAACGAAAGCCTTCAGCCAGTCATATTCTTCAGTGACATTTATCAGTTATAAAAACTCTAATGACTCAATTAGGCTCTCCCTGGATCCTGTAAATACCTCAGTTTGGAAAGCTTCCAGACAATGTCATGGAAAATCAATTTCTCCACAAATTTGGCTTAAATGAACTTGGATGCTTTTCTAGAGAATGTAGTAACACTTTTAATGATTGCTTTGTCGGGTGTAAGACTGGCAGCTTTCCTATCAAACAAGGAGTTCAAAAATATTGGGACTTTATAGTAAAAGTTAATTTCAAAGGGAACATTTGTAACAACATTTGTAGTTGAATTGTGGAATTCTTGATACTAATTGAACTTGGTTGTTTGCTTGCTTGAGATTTTTCATTTCTCAAGTAGGAAACATAAGTGTGGGTTTGTTAAGTATGGCTGTTACAGGCTTTATCTAATTCTTACAAATTAATATTTGGAAGCCCTAAAGTTTTGTACCTATGTTGCACAATTCCTATTTATAAATAATGTTTATAGTTTATCCTTCCCTGAAGAATGTGTCCATAGTTACAAGCTATGGTTAAGAATTTATTAAAAAACAGTAATGATATATAGTACATTATCTTAAAATAGAATCTGAACACTGAAATTAATTTGTTGAAATTCTAAAATGTTGGAGTTGGAATTTCTGGCTTTTCAAGATTTATATCTTCAAGATAATCTTATATAATCTTACTTTGAGTTCAATTAATAATCTAATTTGACAGTATTACTGCTAGGTTTAGATTTGGCAGAAACATGTATGTTTGCTAATAGACAATGGAATTGATGCTTGTTTCATTTCTGTTTATATGCAGTCTTTTAATTCTGCTCTTGTATTACAGTGATATAAGGTTGCCCTTCTTAGGTGCTAAAGATTTATTAGACACACTAGAAGAAGGGATGTTTAAAGGATCTGGTTAGTACTATTATCATACGATGTGGCAAAGTGGTTTCAGAATACATAACTAGATTTTGACAAATTTTGGTCTGTCAGCAGTTTTATGAGAATACACATTATATTTTGGTATTTTCATTTAAAGAAATAGGGAACATGAGCAACCCTGGATAAAACCAGGCCGGTCATCCTCCCCAGTAAACAGACAGGAAACATGACCAGATGAACTAATTCTACTTTATTGTAAAGCTATTGCAACAAAATCTTGCAATCTTAAAGTACAAATTTCCTACAATCACTTTTAACTGCCTGATGTATTAGGGGGAATCTTCCCTAAGTTTCTCTTTCTGACTATTAGCTGCTGGCTTCCATTCCCTCCCCACATCTTTCTTGTGATTGCCTTTTACTAGGCAGCATCTCTTATCTTGTCCCTCAAAGTCATTCTCACGTATCGTTACAGTAGGTTTAGCTAAACAACTATAGATTAGATTAACCTTCCTTAGGCTGATTCCTTCCAAATATATTGAGTGTATTTTACAGCTAGAGAACTCACTAGGCTTTGGTGAACTGTGACAGACATTATAAATAGTGGACAGGTTGTTTTTTTTTTAACCTGGGTAGTCCCAGTAGCATTCTACAGTTTTTTTTACTTATCAGTCCAAGTGGTATTCCATAGATAATCCCACAATTGGGATGGAAAGATGGGGTCATTAAGTGAGTATCACATCACCACATCTGATTTTCTGACTTTTTTTCCCCTATGGTTGTTAAATGAAACATACAGCTATTAAGGAAATTCGGCTTCCCTCATTGACTTTGCTTGTCAGAAGCCAATCAAGAAAGTCACAAATGACAAACACATGACCCCATATTGCTGCAATCCTGATAAATAAGTGTCAGCTGCCAAGAATCTAATTCATGATCATGTGGCCATGGGAATACTGCAATGATTGTTACGTGTAATAACTGGTTGTAAGTCACCTTTTTTTCAGTGCCATCATAACTTTGAATGATTGCTAAAATGAATGGCCATAAGTCAATGACTGCCTGTATTGTGACAGGACTGTGTAATATGTCAAATATGGGAGGGTCTTTTAATTTAATTTATAACATTTTTGGACCATTTAAAAAAATGTTTCTGTGCTTTCTCATCTAATTGAAACAATGGTTTCCTTATAAATATATTTTAGTTCACAACAATTTCACTGTAATATTTGAACAGTTCTTGTTTAATTCAGTAGAAAAATCAAACTTTCTTAGATCAGATTCCAGAGATAGATCTTGTTTGGCTTATAAAAAAAAAGTAAAGGAACAGGTGATACTTCCAATTTTAAAGGTTAGAGACTAAACAGTCCCCTCAATAACTAGCCATAAAATTAGATTTAATATTTTTGGAAGTTTTGAAACCATAAGGGACTTGAGTTGAAGGAAGTTTTCTGTATTTTTCCTTGAGAAAAAAGAATTTGGGTCTGAAATACCAGTATATACAATGTTCTTACACCACATTAAAATTCAGGGGTACCCCCAGAAATACATGTGCTGGTAGTTTTATTTACATATGTGTTATAGTTCTTTAAATATAGGATTGATTTCCTGTTATATAACTAGTTTTGGAAACATCAGTGGTTCAAGCTAGTTTGTATTGTATTACATATATGGAGGAGGAAAACATATAATTAAAAACAGAGTGTAGTACTTTGTTTTACCTTTTCTTTTGCATTCAATTAATTCTAAAAAGCATGGCCTTATAACTCTAAAAAAAACCCCACTCAGTATTTGTTTAAAGCAGGAGGGAGGGGTAATCTGCTGATGCCAATGAATTCAGACTCTCAACATCTTTCTCCATGGCTGCTTAATGTTGTAGTTTACTGGAATGTTTGCTATTCCTTATTTACTGACTTTGTGACTAGAAGCAGCTAAGGATTAATTTATGTAGCCAACTCTTCATAAATACACCCTTGCTTGTACACTGTCTCCTTGCACCACTTAATGCTACTGCATTTCTTCAATATGCCATTAACTAGAGGGTAGGTGACATATTTAGATTTACCCTAAGGCTAGACTAGTTGACAACCTCCCTGTGTCATTCAGTTTGGCTGTGTTCACACATAGCACCAAATTGAATTTTTAATCATAGTAGGCAACATGGTAAGCAAGCTTTTTGTGGCTTCAAAGCAGCAATATATATATTAAAATTATTTTAGTCTCCAAGAGTTACAGGTAGTTTGTGTGATGATGTGATGAGGCAATCTTTTTCTTTTACTGGTTTTTCCCTCATTGTAAGTTGTGGGGAGATTTAAATGTAAGAGTTTTAAATGATAAAATATTTCAGTGGCATAATTTGAGAATGGTGTGAGGACCATAAAACAGGAGTTGAGGATCCACAGGTTACTCCTGTGTTAAGCCAAAAAAACTCAAACTGTGGTCTAGCAGTGTGTGTGAAATTGTTGTTTGAAAATTAAGTGCATTTCACTTATGGCATATTATAGTGGCTTTGTACTTGTTGTTCAGATAAGCTTATTTGAGACAAGTAGTAATGGTATTTTGATTCTCTTCCATCACTTTCTTAAACCTATAAACTTAACATCCTATAAAAATCTAATTAATAACAACAACAGTACAGTCAAACATCCAGATTTGCCTATGCCAGGACCTTGGTAAGGACTCTAGGTAGACAAAAATGCCAAACCCAGTCTAAATATCTGGCTGACTGTGCAATTAATAATAATAATAATAATAATAATAATAATAATAATAATAATAAACAAACAAACCAGCACAAACCAACAGTGGTAATTCCAGTGGTAATTGGCACACTGGGTGCTATTCCAAAAGCACTGGAATTACATTTAAAACAGTTAAAAATTGACAAAATCACCATCAGTCAAATGCAAAAAACCGCACTGCTTGGATCTGCACGCATATTACGAAAATACGTTACGACGTCCTAGGCCCCTGGGTGGGGCCTGACTAATAACCAATGCCAAATCCAGCGAAACAACTGGCCGCTGTGATAACAATTGCATAATAATAATAATCCAACATTACCGTAACAGTTCCTAGGTCCTTGGTTAGGGGTCAAGCTGTTGAGCTACCAACCAACCCCAAAGGCTGTGAATCTCGCCAAACATTATCATCATCATCATCATCATCATCATCATCATCATCATTTCATATAGACAATTCCCTAATGCTTTGAATTTAAGCAGAAAATCACTCTTGGGTTTGAGATCTAGATATTTTATTGTTATTGTTTAAAATGAACTGTTTCAGAAAGAATTAGAAGGCAATATCAGAATCTGGAGATTCTTTAAATTGTTTGAAAGGCCATGATGTCTGTGTGGCATTGTGCTACAGGATGTTTGTAACTTATAGTAGGGAACACATATTTTGTAGTCCTTCAGTTCACATTCATGGTTGAGGTGATATGTATCAGTCCTCTAAACAGTCCTCACTGCTGCTTCAGTGGTTTTATGAAGTAAGTAGCATTTTGTGAATTGTCATGCTGTCTCTTTTTTGAAATATTTAAAGCATGCTGAATACAGAAATGTTTGAGACTTGAGGACTGTGTTTACTTGAACAGCTAGATCACATCTTTGACCTTCCTTCAGTTATGACAAGGCAGGTTTCATTTGTAAAAGTCCAGATTAAATTGAGGAATTAACCTTGGCCATGATGATAGAATCACAGAGTTGGAAGGGGTGCTGAACATCACTGGATTCAACCCTTGCCAGGACAGGAAGGTGAACTAAAGGTTTTAGATTCATACTGTTTTTAATTCATGCTCTATATTTTTCTGTTAGTAAAGAATTTAAGATAATCACAGAAGAAATAAATTCATTTTTAAACTTGGGCTCTTTGTTCACAGGAACATTATCAGAAAAGAATTTCTTTTGTTGGTCGTGTCTTTTTTCTCTCTCTTACAAATGTAAAAAGAGAACATGATGCTTATCTTAAGAGAGTAGGACGGCTATCAGTATAATAATCTCTTCAGAAACAAAAAGATATTAAGGAAAAGTTTACCATGTACATAGAAGTATTGTTTGTCCTTCTCTCTAACAGGTTTTCCAAAATTAATGAGTGTTGACTCAGAGGGTATAATTTTTGAAAGTAAACTGCAATGTTTTTTATTTAATGTCAACACTTAGAATTGGAGAGCCACTGTCTCCTACTATCTAACCAGTCATTTAATTTGGATTCATATTTTTTTTAGATGTTACTAAGCTAATCATTTCAAGAATAACTTGTTCATCCATTTGTAATATTAGTAATTAGTGTGGGTGTGTTGTTCTAGCAATTCTTCCCCCTCCCCCAGTTGTGAATTAGATTTTGTGAAGTGTAGACATTCAGCATAACTTCAAAACATCTTATGATTTGCTTCTTGTGAAAGCATTTTATAAATAAACTGTCCTTTATCTTTATCTGATGATTCTTCCCCCCTCCCAAGACATAAATATTCCCTGGCATATTCATACATGTTCTAATACATATTTTGGTATAATTTTAGCATCTGAAATATTTGCAGTGAGAAATAGCTGAAATCTCCAAACCAGTTTACACATAAATTCAGCTGGTTTGCAGAGGGTGAGCTTCTGATATCTCTTATAAACCCGAAGGAAGAGTGGGCCATACACTGTACTCTTCTGGGATAGGATGAATACACAAATACAAATATTCGCTGATCCATAGATGTGGTAAATCCTAATAACTTGGGTTGAGAATTCTATTAAATTAAAAACTGCATATTTTTGTACACATGTGAGAGACCTAGGTAGAGTTCATTACTTTCCCCACCCAAATTAAGTAGATTGAATTGCCTGAAAGAGTGTCCAGCACACTTATGAATACAGGATAAAATTAAGCAATTACTCTTTGCATTTTTATTTTGTTTTCTAATATTAAACCCTAGCAATTAGGATCCAGCTTTAAGTAATCACAAATTTTGGGTAGCCAGCAGTAATCTCACAGTTGAAATTATTCTTGCTTTTAATAGTTGAAATCATTTTAGCATTGTAACTACAAAACTCATGTCTCCTTTAATTGAACAATGTTTGAAATAACTTGGCACCACCTTTTACTTGGGCTCTTACTTAGTACAGCACTGAAAGGCCATATGAAGCCTTACCCCTCCAAATTTGCATCTATGTGTCCTAGTCCACTGAATGTAGAATATTGGACTGAAAACCATTAGATGTAATACATTTTTGATTCAAATATAAATTAAGTAACATTGCCCAGTCTACATACAATATAAACTCCAATTTTTTTAGATTCCCAAAAATTGCTGCTGAGGAGATAGTCACCAAGCTTTCTTGATGAGAAAGCATGTCTTTTGATTATAACAACTAGGATTTTTGTAGATGCTAAATTGAATCAGTAGATCCAGCATCTCTATGCAAAGTACCAGTGTGATATACAACCACCCAAATTCTTAATTCATTCTGATATGGCTCCTTTATCTAC
The DNA here is from genome assembly GCF_009769535.1 of Thamnophis elegans. Taxonomy (NCBI): domain Eukaryota; kingdom Metazoa; phylum Chordata; class Lepidosauria; order Squamata; family Natricidae; genus Thamnophis; species Thamnophis elegans. The sequence goes on from NC_045558.1 coordinate 98,179,601, forward strand.
ATGATACTTACAGATGATTAGAAGAGATGCCCAACTCATTTGCAATTTTCATATATTTAGTTTTTCTGTCAGTTGCCTGAATAATAAGGATTATGATGATAATGACATCATTGTTCTATTGTTACAATATATAGCACCAATAGAAGTAGCCACATGTCCTCTACATGCTCCTCTGCTCATGGCCATTGTTCCATTCAAAGCATATTGGTTGATGCCATTAGGCAGATTACAGATTTTTTTCATTTGTAAATAGACTTAATGTTAGGCTAAGAGTACTGCACAAAACTCTTACCTGGATTTAAGCTGAATAGTTTTTTTTTTACATAAACTTCAAAGCACAAAAATTGTACACTGCACCACAATGTACTCTCTTTGCAAGACTGTAAAGTTGATAATCTTGTCTTTCTTACTGTTCTGCAATGCTTGAGGTCAGAAAACACAAAACAGAGTCATCCATCAGAAGACTAAAGTCAATTCACAGGAACAATAGCAAATCAGTGTAAAGGATAAAGAACAAAGGTAGCCAGAAATTCAACAACAAAGGCCAAAAATGTAAACAGCAGCATTGGGGTATGAGCAAGAAATGTAATCCAGGAAGCCCAAAGTTCAGCCATGTAACAGGAAATGGACAATCAGGATGCAGTTGATTTAGACATTTTTCTTCCATATCTTCCAGGTTTTTAAAAAGAGCTTTTTCTTGCACCCAGACATTATAAATATCTACTTTTTACAACTCTGAATCAACAGGATCTCTGTTTCTGAAAGGCTCCCTGCAAATCCTGGGTTCTACAGGACTGTTTCCATCTTTGATAAGGATTCCAGGGTGGTCATAATATTCTTTCTCCTTCCAGTAATTTTTAACAATGTGGAGAACAGCACTAACCGGCTCCATCCATGTTTTATAGGTTTACTGAGGCGCTAAGTTTGTGTGATGCTAATTTTGTAAAAAAAAAACTTAAGATGTATAACAGCTGCCATAGTAATAACTAAGGTTCATAGGAGAGGTGAGATTTCAGTAATGTTCCCATGGGGTAATACTGAGCAAGGCAAAATCTTTCAATTCCCTTCTTGTCTGCAAAACGACAATAATATCGATCTGTGCAGCGTGCAAGAGTGGTTATCAGTCTGTGTAAAATACTTTTGTGTGCTTAAGAGTGTAAAAATGCATATTTGCAGTACATTTTAATATTGCAGTATAATGGAGAACATTAGCTTAATGTCTTTTACGTCTTGTTTCCCTTTCCCTTCCCTTTGTTTCTCTTACAGTATTTCTTTGTACAAAGTTGAAGGTAGAATATCATTTATTTAGTAAATGTATTCTTTATGCATATATTTGAATTTTGAAAATTTGGGTGTTGGACTTAAACACTTTCAATAGAATACAATATAGGGCTTCTAATGAAAGCAAGATAAACGAATGCAAGCTGATTCATATGCATGGCTTTGTGTCCTAACTTAATTTCTACTTCCAGCCAAATTACATCTGGAAAGTTCAAGTCCTTCAAAAGGAATTAAAAGCAACACCCATCAGTGACTGGCCTGTCGCAGCAAGTTAATACTTTATCATTAGAGTCTACCCCACATGTCTTGCTGATTACTATGAGGTTGGGTAAAAGGGCAAAGGGACTCTTTTCTTTTACTAGTTTGTAAAAAAGAATGCTTTGCTGTGTAGTATTGAAATGCAGAATTCACTCATGCATTCCTGAAATAGCAGTCGCTTCATGAGATGCAATGATGTTTTCAAGCACTGACACTCTCGAGACATATTTCATGGGAGTGGGATGTTCATTCCCTGTGCTGATGAAGCCTGCACATGTGTTTCCTATTTATATCATCCCAAGCCCTCCCTGTATGGCAACCGTGAGGAACGTATCTGAAGCAGCCATACTCAAATCTATCCCCAGGGCCTGCCAGCCCTTTTAGGTGCAGGAAATGAATTTCATGGTTTGCCATTAAATTGTGCAATCATATTGAAATAGAATCACCTTGACTCTGATGTGTTGCTAAAGTCTTCTTAAGCAGAACTTATATCATCTGCAATCACATATGTAATTGACTATTATTTTGATGCTATATTTTTGAAAATAAGCTTTCAAAGCAAAAATTTTTAGTGTTTAATTCTTACTTAATTTAGTGGTTAAGGCATCAGGCTATAAGCCAGAAGATTGTGAGTTCTAGTTCCATTGTGAGTTCTAGTTACAAAGCCATTTCAGCCAGTCATACATACTGTGAGAAGGCAAACCACTTCAGAAAATCTTGCCAAGAGAATTACAGAGACTTGTCAGGAATCAGTGCTTACTTGAATGTGCACATACACACACCAAACCCCGCCAACTCTTAATTCTTACTATAATGTGATTGTTTTTTTTCCTTTTTGTTCTTATAAATATATGAAACTGAATATGTTTTTTTAAAAATTTAGACAAGAATTGCAGTGAGAATGTAGCTGGCGGGGATAAAGCTAATTAAGTCTTCTCTAATGAAAATCCTTTCCTTTCTATTTAGCATTTTATAAAAGCACAGCTGTATGTGGGCCTGGTATACAATTTTATATCCTAATCATATAAAAATTGGATTTTTGAAAAATTATTCTGGTAAGAAAATAATTCTCTTAAGTCATTTGAACTTTCTGATTACTTGAACAGAAAGTGACCAACAAGGCTGAATTACTTTTGGGTGTTAATAATGTTTACATGAGCAAATTTTTGATTGACTGAAATAAATTGATTGGTAGTATCAATACAAGCTTTGACTGATATGTCTTTTGGTTGTAGTTACATGTGTATAGCTTGCCTTCTGCAAATAATTGAGATTCTGTTGCTTTCCCCCATCACTTATAGGGGCTATAAATATCTGTTTTATTTTTTACAAATGATAGCAAAAAGCCCCCCTCCCCCTTTTCAGAATATTGTTTTGACTTGGATGAGATACATAGATCCCTTTCAATTTCATTCTCTTCCATCCATCTCCACCCCCATTTTTCTTTCCCTGGAACATTTTAATGAATGCTCGACATTCTAATCTTGAATTCTTAAAATATTCTGCCTTCAGTTAATTGTAAAATATTTTAAATGCTTGTGGGGGAAAATCAAGAAATGGTTGTAGCTGAAATTAACTATAGATATTTCATTTTGGCTAACATATTACAGTTTATTTAATATGTCTACATTTGCAGAGTTCCATTCCTATGCCAGTTTTTAAAAATCTATTTTGGTAATATTTCATCTTACCATAAGTCTACATGATAAGGAAAGACTACATTTTAAGCTCCAAAATTGGAGCAAACATTTCAGTACCTTTTGCAGATTATGTACACACTTGGTCTTCAGACTGAGGTTCTTCTGATGTGCCAATTGTAGTACACTTATGTTAGCACTTAACCCAGCCATTGGCCACTATCTCACAAGTCCCCAATCTTTCAAATGTTCATCTTTTCGAATATTGAACTCACCTTTATTAACTTTTGAAACTGAGCTTACTATGTAGATTAAACAGTTTAGTTCAAATTAAATTCAACCTTAAATTTCAGTTTATATGTTGGGAACTCCTTGACAAAGAATGGGCTCATTCTCGCATAGCATATTGGCATAGTATAGCAACCATACAACTTTATGTCGAACTGTAGGGAAATATTAGAGACATTTTTCAACGTGTACATTCAAGGCACAAAACACATATTTTATACTGGACTAACTTTGCAAATGAAGGGAAGGGAGCTTTTGTAAGAAAACCCAGATAAACATAACACAGAACTGATCAACTCTATTCTTTTTGTACTAAGGCATGAGTACCCAACCTTTGGGCTTGCTACTGCTTGAGTAAAGAGGAATTGTCTTAGGCTGCATATAAAATATATAATACGGTTAATGCATGTAAATAACATATAGTAATGTTAAAAGTTTTGTGAGACCTTATTACTAGTTATCCAGGGTCTCATGCAGGCCAGGACTGTGGGTTGGACACCCTAGTATTAAGGTATCACCCACAATTAAACTACCCCCTGTAAATACCTAGGAAAAATGTTTAAAGTTGTTGCTTTTAATTAACTCTTTTAATTAATGACATGCCTTTCAAAGGCAGATGATTCTTTTGGCAAAGAATACCAGATATTTTCAAAGAAAAATATTTGTTTTGGAGCAAGCTAGCATCAGTTGCCCTTTCCCTGCACCATTCTGTGCTTCTTGTAGAAATTAGCAAAACTGCTTTGAACTCCTGCATGACCATTTTAATTTAAAATATACAAGCTATATAGCATTTGACTCAATTTTTAAATGTAGGCCAAGAAATAGATACAGTCATATGAAAAATAAAATACACCTGCTTGGTTTTCAATGGTTTTATGTATTAGGACATGGTAAAAATCATCTGGTTCTTAGCAATTCTTAAAAGTAGGTAAATACCTTGGCTTTCTTTTTGTAATTAAATGATGGTGTAATATGTCAGGTGTTATTTTTCATCTGAGGTTGTATTTTTAAGAACTGCTAAGGACCAGATAACTTTTTCTATGTCCTGGTATATAAAACAATAGAACTCAAAAAGGGTATTCTATCTTTGTCCCATAACTGTATTTGAGCAAAAGAAAAAAGTATTAGCATGCATGCATCTAGGCTGAGAAATGAGAAAAATATAACCTATTAAAATTTAAGAAGTAGGTTGCCCTATCATATACCTATCCTATACCTCCTATATCTTATATAGGTATATCCTATACATTATACCTTATATAAATGTCAGACATACAACTGCTTTTAGTTATTGTTAGATGACTGCTTTAGCATATAAACCTAGACTGAAATTCCTTTAGCTTGTACTTTTTAGCAATTGAGTAGTTGCTTTACAATGTTCCTGTCTTATGTAATATTATTTGCCCAATTCCTAAAAGCTCACGCCAAATTTATTTTTAGATTTCTCAAAGAACAATAGGCTCTCCATAAAATATTATTTGGTGATGTCTTAAAAGATACTATAGACTCTGTTGATGGATTCTGGCCACTTGAAAATCCTATCCTAGAGATTTATGTTTAAATACACAAGATCAGTCTCCAAAATCATTAGTGACTTTTGCTTCAATTACAAACACTTCATTTCAATCACTAGCTTGAATACCATTTTGTGCCAGAAAGCCAATAATTGCTTTACCCCTTTTTCATCAGGAAACAATGAATATAAATATTGAGGAAAGGTAGTTTTATAGTTTTGAGACAATTATGAATAGCAGGATACTGATAGGAAATTGTGGAAATGATGCATGCATGTGATTGTGGGTTTGTTTTATTTTTTTTTTTTCAACCCAGCAAGCTCTCTTAGTATCGTACATCCTGTCAGAGCTAGTCTGTTTTTGCAAACAAAATTCATATTCTGGTTTTGGCTTGAAGAATCTTATATCAAAAGTATCTGTAGCAAGTCAAAAATCTAAAACCCAATTCTGTGATTATGTAAGCAGTATCACAATAAATCCATATTAATTTTCTAATGAGGTGTGCATGAAATAATAGTAGTAAACATTTTGCCTGAAGTATAATCCAATTTCTCCACATTACATTTTGATAAATGTGTAATAGTTTACTAGTGCACTTTGCTTTTTCCAAGCTCATTGTTTTTTTCTTTAAGAGAGAAAAAAAATCATTAAAATTCCAAATGCCACATAAAGATCTCCATTATGCATTTATAAACATCTCTATCCAGAAGTAGCAGAATATGGGGAAAGCTTCACCAATTGAGTCTGCAGTTGCATAGAATAATGTTTGTTAAATGAAATGCTTTCAAATATGTAAGGGTAATATATGATAAACAATAGCCTCTAATCTTTAATCCAGTATTTTAATAAACATTTTATGGCGGAAGACACAACCTAACGGATTGGGATATAAAATTGTGGATATAAATATGCCTAGAATACCTTCCTAGCTTCTGATCTGGTTTCCTTTATTATAGAGCCAGAATTTATTAGGAAAAGAATGGTTTGGTTTTACATAAGCGTCTGTTGCACTTGCAACAGTACAGCAGCCACTTATGTAGCTATAACTTGGCAGGCACCTCTTAGATGTCCCTATCCAGTTTGCTGAAAAGAATGTATGCAGTTATGCAGAGATGTTTATAAATGCATAATTGAGATCTTTAGGTGGAATTGGGAATTTTTGTGATATAATAAAGAAATGAACCAGAAAAAAACGATTGATTGATTATATATCAAGTTGGTGTCAATGGCATTACATACAAAGATTTTCTTCAAGAGAGTATGTCTGTACTCTGGCCAAAATTCAAAAATGTCAATATTTTTCTTCAGCATCAAACTTTTACTTCCATTAATGCATTAGAATAGAGCAGACAATATTATTACTAATTATTACACTTTATGGAAATGAAAGTTGGATTTCATAGCTGCTCCAAAAGTGGAAAGACTGCAGTGTATTTCCTGACTACTTGTCCCTTTACTGTTGAAGAAATAGGGCATTTTTCTGATAGTTTTCTTCTATTCTTGTAATTCTTGTATTTTTATTCTGATGTTATCTGGAATCATGCATAAAATTGGAAGAGAAAAGGAAATCTTTATAAACAGTAGGGAAAGTCCTCTTGTATTCATAAACATTTCTTTTTCCTTCTCTGGCTTCATAACTAGCTCGAGAAAACATCAACATCAAACATAAAAATGTTTTTTTAACAGTTTACAATGATGGAGTGTTATAGATGGCATTGCATTTTCATACATGAACAGTGTACTATCATGCCATAAACATTTTACTTTTGAATATTATTATCTTTCTTTCTTTAGACATTGTTGATTATAAAGAAGTGGGAACTATGAACCTTTCCTGTTCTTGCTAGTACATTCTATTGTTTGAAAATCTATATATTCCAAAATGAGATGTGTAGACCAGAAATGGTATTCTATTCTCTTCACTACTGGTTCCGTAGCTACACTCACATGTGGCACATCTGGGCATGCGCAGAACCTTCTGTGCATGCACAGAAGATCCGTGATGATGTCAGGGTGGGTGGGTGGGCAGAGCCCCATGCCACCACCACTACCAGTTCGTCCAAACCAGTGCAAACCGGCAGCATACCACCTCTGGTATGTAGTCTGTAGAAGCAAGGGGGGGGGGGGAATTCTGAGTTGCACAGAAGAATTGGAAAGGCTTGCAGAAGATAGGAAGCTGTAAAGCCACAAATGTTCAAATACACAAATGTACTGCCTTTTAAAAATGAGCACTCCAGCAAAACTAGGGGTAGGCTGCTGGGGGTTCGCATGGGTTCAGGCCATCCTCTAGCTAGGATTCCGCCCAGTTCGGTGAACCCCCAAATACCACCTTTGGCTGGTCACGCCCACCCCACCCTACCCCTCCTACCCATCCCATCTCATGAGTTTTCACGTGGGCTATTCATCATGCCAGGTAAGTGCAGGGCCCACGCGAAGGCTGGGGAAGGCGAAGCTCCGGAAACTGGCTTGGAGCCCAGGGGAAGCAGTTTTCACCTTCACATAGGCTCGAGAAAAGCCTCCAGAGACTGGGGAGGGCGAAAAATGCCACCCCCAATTGTGCAGTAGGCTGACTAGACTACGCCTACCATGGCCATGCCCACTTAGCAATGGAGCAATGAATCCATTGCTGCAATTTTTGAAGTCCACCCATGAGCAAAACAGGTCTGTGCAATAATCACTCAACAGTGTTATTTCCTTATTAAAAATGCTTAGTAATTTAACTACATCATAGAAATAAATTGATTTAATACATTGATTTAATCATTTTTAATAACATTGACATTTAGTTCTGAATATTTTGTTTTTCTAAATGGTTAGTGTGAAGAATGATGATTTGGCATACCAATAACACTGTATCTGTTCTGGTGGCTCAAGCATCAAACAGAATGAACTTGAAAATGGTGAGCACTTGGCACATAAAGAACCTCTATAAAACTCTGTCTTGCTTTCTTTGACTTTTTTGAAAGAATATGGCTGTTAATTGTGAAATTAACACAGAGTGCTTTTGAGTTTTCCTGGTAGGAGAAAAATGTTCTTTCTACTCTCAGAGATGTTGACTTAACTGGACTTCCTTGGCTTTTGAGTGGAAAAAAGATTGGGGCTTTGTAAAACCCTTATGATTCTGAACTGATTTGATTGAAATCCTATGCAAACTAATTCCACGCTTCTTTTTCCACCTACTCTGAATTCTACTCTCTTCCCCTATTCCCAAGTTTTCCACACAATAACTCTTAGGATAAAGCTTCAAGGAAGCAGTTTGGCATGTCTGTGGTAAAAAGGAGAATGGTAGTGAAAAGAACAAAATAAATTATTCTGTAAACCAGAATGATCCAGCTCCGAATAGAGAAAATACTTATAGAAGTTATGCAGAGACTGTTTGTGTTCAGAATTTCATTGATAAGCTCTTGAGAGAGCTGCAAATTGAGCAAAAGATTGCTGTTAGAAGAATCTTGCCTTCTGGGTGAAAAGAGAACAAAGATTGGGAAAGCTAGTCTTTGGGTATGATTTCAGTCTTGTGTATCAGCAAGATTTATGGAAAAATTTAGTGTCTGTAAATTCTATCAAGACAGAAAAGTCTTGATATCTAATGAACGTGTTAATAAGTTTAATTCCTTGCTTTCTAAAAAGGAACTTATAACTAAAGTGACTACTTTACTGTATAATAATTATTTCACATAAAGCGACTACTTTACTGTATAATAATTATTTCACAGTATTTGGACACCATGCAGAATTACACAAATTTTGAGGGTTTATCAAGGTTTATTTTGGGGGAAAAAACATTAGGAAGCTCTGAGCGTAACATTTGCTTGCATAGGAGGATGTATTTTGATTAAAGAAGAAGCACAGTTTGTACAGTATTAGTAATTTAACAATGTAATAAGTGGTGTAGAAGATGTAATCTCATTCCTTTCAGGATGGTTTTAGATCTAAATGGTTCACATAAATCCATTACTCATTTTAAGTCACAGATTAACAAAATGATTAAAATGCTGAACCTCACCCATTCATAACATTAGGTTAACTTAGCTCATCCCAAGTCCTTCATTACAAGCCTCTCATAGGTACTATGCATTAGTTACATTGCAATGGCTTTTAAATGATACTAAACTATTTTTGCCATTAATTTGCAGAGTGGCATTAGACATGCTATTTTTTTTTACATGCCCCTCCCATCTACAGTAGGATAATAGCATTACCAGCTCATTTTTGAAGGGGTGGATATAAATATTAATTAAAATATGTATGTAATATTTGGAAAGCATAAATTGCATTCTGAGTTTCATTATTACATGTTACTTATTTTCTTTTCTTACCTGCCAAAGAAATTCCTTATTTTGTTTTGTTTTTTGCTTTGTGCCTTTCCGCCACTTTGCACAGTAACTTTCTCTGAATCATAGGTTTTCATATTTGGGGACAGGCCTGAACTATAGCTTGGAATGCAATATACAAATAAGTTTGATTGTTATTACTACTCTTAAGAAATATAATTAAGCCCTGACTGTTTAAGACAAAAAATATAAATAAATGGATTTAGTTGTAGCTATCCATTTTGTATTCATTATCCCTACTCATTTGATATGTACATCTGAATCTGAAAATCACATCAGTCTACTGAATAAATATTTTTATCTCCTAGTATTTAAGAGCCTCTTTGCAAGAACTATTTCAGTAATGTAACATCAAAAACATCAGGCAAACAAGCAAAAGACTTTGCCTGCTTTTTGTGTGGATAGATTTCAAGACCAAAATAAAATATGGATTAAAACTCCATTATGCTATTATCCACTTTTCTAAAAAATATAGTGATGCATAGTTTATTTAAATATTAAGTGAAGAAGTGTTCAAAAATCCTTTTTATTATCTTTTCAATTTGCAACCTTTTAATCTATTCACTTATCAAAACCTGAAACATCTTGATTCTTATTTTACATATCTCCTTCTATTAGAAATTCTCATCATGCATGTTTGGATTTTGTGTGTCTCTGAATGTATAAAATTTAGCAAATTTAAGTTCTTTGAATTTAACTCCTAGATTTCCACAACATGCTGGGTGGAGTTCTTTGGGAGATGAAGTTCATACATTTTAATGTTGAGGTTGAGAAACACTGCTATTTAATTTTACAACTATGTAAAATGTTAATATATCCATGGCACTAGACAGATGTGTCCAATTTCAGGTCCAATTTTTACAACAGATGCATACATGCCTCTTTTCAACAAACTGCCCATATCAACCATGTTAAGTACTTCTATTATAGGAAAAGGGTCTAGATGTATGTACCATTTATGTTACACTAAGATGATTTTTTAGAGTGGGATTTTTCAAACTCCGAGAAACTGTGAGGAGAGGAGAAGAATTGTATTTAGTTTTCTATCACTGGAGTTTTATCTCCTGATCAGTGATTCTGCAAATTATTTTTTTAAAACTAATAGGTTCTATATCCCAAGGCAGTTTGAAAATCTTTAGCTCTGAAGATGGAATATTTTAAGCCAGCATAAATGTCAATATGCCATACACATGTTTAATATAATGAAAAAGGGATAGACTGAATGAAGGATTTCAACACAGTGGTGATAACCCAGGCATTGTAAAGAAGCTAACCTGATGCAATATGATGTTCTTATACAGCCAAAAATTGTAAATGTCTTCTTAAAATGATTATATATAAAAATTGTATTGAACAAATAAAACTAGTAACAATGGGTTTGAATTATCAAACATATGAAGTTATAATTCAATTTGGCATTCATTTCTATATGAATAGTACAATTTCTGCATTGAAATGTTCTTTTCGAAGTCTATCTCCCCCCCCCCCCCCCCGGTGCATATAGAGAACATGGATCTGTATGCATAATTCATTTGTGAACTTCAGACTTCCTTTCTGAGAACCTGAATTTTTCTTCTTAACTGCTTTCTATAAAGTAGCATATAGGAACTGGCATATTATAATTCATGGCTTGGTGTCTTGAAAATATCTTTCTGTATGTCCCCATTTTTGTCTGAGAAATGATCTCTTCTTACCTGTAGATTTTGTGTTAGGAGCTATCTCTTTTTCAGATCATTATCTCTAAATTTCACATAACTACTCAAATGAAGAAAAGTGCATTGTGATATCAGTCTTCCAATACTTGAAGGGCTATTACAGTTCATTTATTCTCCATAGCACCTGAAGAAGGAAAAGAAACAATAGCTAGAAGCTTATCAGAAAGAGATCCAACCTGGAAATAAGGAGCATTTCCTGATAGTGAGAATGATTAATCAGGGGAATGGCTTGTTCCCTGGAGTTGTGGTTACTTCATCACTGGAAATTTCCAAGAAAACGTTGAACAACCATTTTTCTGGGATGGTATGAGGATTCCTGCCTTGGGCACAGGGTTGAACTAGATGATCTCCAAGATATCTTCCAGATTTGTGTTTCTAAGATTTGTGCAAAAGAACTATTTTCTATAGAAGAAATATAATGTATAATAAATATGTACAGAACCACTATTTCTTACATTCATTTATTAGGGATATTTAAATTGCATATCTTCTATCTGAACTGATAAATACAATGCATGATCTACTAACCTATTTGCATTTTAATTAAAATAAAAGAAATGAATGTTTCTAACTAAGTCTGAATTAATAAAGTAAAATATTTGTAACTCAGGTTTGACATGAGGGGCCACTGCTCTCTGAGCTAGCTTGTTTTCTTGCAGATGTTTCATTCCCCAACTAGGTAACAATGTAGCATACAAGCCAACTAAAGCCCTACAAAACATCCTAAACAGATCAAAATACTCAACAACCCGAGAAGAAAAAACAGGAGGCATCTACAACATTCAATTAAGGAGTGCAATAACCACTATGTAAGACTGACAGGCAGGAAACTGGGAGAATGCATCCAAGAGCATCAACTAGCAGTCAGAAGACATGAGGAAAATTCTTTAATTTTCCAACATATACACATTTATAACCATAGTTTCAATTGGGAAAATGTGATCATCCTACACCAGGCCAAATCCAAAAACACCAGGGAATTTCTAGAAGGGGCTGGCACTCTGGCAAATCAGCTGTCAATAGACATATAGACATGAACAACCTCTTTAGACTATGCAAAAGGAATTATCATCCAGCCCAAAAAAGGAACAAAAAGACACACGCACCTCTCACCAGCAATCGTCACCCAGATCAGCATTAATTAATTCCAAGGTCAACTTCAGACCAACAATCAAGTAAGCAATACCCCAATCAAGTAACTGCCAATGAAACCAACAGCTCAAGCAAAGAATCTCTTAAGACCACCTCTACCAACACTGAGAGGCAAGACACCAGAATATAAACTGAGGCAAACTGCACTCCTTGCTAGCACTGATGATGTTACCTAATTGGGGTAATGAGACATCCGCAAGAAAACAAGAAAGCTCAGAGAGATCAAGGATCCCTTAAGTCTGAATTGCAGAATTTGAGTCAAAAAGAGTTCCTTCAGATAGTGAGAAGAGTAGCATATACATTTAGCAAACAAACACCCAAACAAATAAAGGAGACTATTTTTGTTAAAAATATCTTCATAGAAGTGTTTCATATAACTCTTTGTTCTTTTATAGTTAAGGCTACAGATTAGATTTATATCTATATCATTAAAATGAATAATATGGTAGTCCTTTCACGGCAGAGGATTTGAAAAGAAATTCAAATCAGTTTAGGAAAATAGTATGCATCGGGGAAATCTAGACTTAGGAAAGGAATAGGTGCCAATCAGATGTTTGTTGGCAAGAATTAGATAGTGAACTAGAACAAGGAAAGAGCTGGAGAAAGAAAAGAGAAAAATAAGAAAGCCCAACAAACTTTAAAAAATGTAGTGGGTGGGAACATCCTCCAAAGCAATACGATCAATATGTAGATAACCTGACTCACTGTTGACAACTAAAAGTAATTTGCTACAATATGGGGACTAAGTAATTCTCCATTTTTTATATGAAATGCAGTTTGCTGAATTCTGCTGAAGTTGTTTCCCTGTATTACAGGTTTTGTGGTACGATTATGCATATACATCCCCTCAATTTATGCTTCAGTCAAAGAGGTGATGGAAATGCTGATATCTTTCCACAAAGCTGCATTTTGTGCTACTTTGGTTTGGCCAGCTTGGAATATTTATTGTGAATATATACGTGTGCCCGTGTACAATATGTGAAAACAAACAATAGCTTACTTGCAGTCCTCAGTCAACATATTAGTTGCCTATCTCAGTATGGTACCTGAAACGGGAGTAAAGTAGCCCTCTAGGCTTTTAAATCTTTTTAGCTATTACAATAACTATTGTTTGTACAAACTATGTATTTTGTCCCACCCCTTTCAATTTCTAACCCCTACCTCTATGATGGCACACATGGTGGCACACAGAGCTGTCAGCTCCAGCACGCATGTGTGCACTGGTCAGCTGATTTTTGGTCTTCCGGGAAAGGCCGCTTCAGAACTTCCTGTAGGTCAGTTGGGCTCATTTTTCACCCTCCCCAGGTTCCAGAGGCTTTTCCCCCGGCCCCCTGGTGGAACTACCAAGCTCAGCTTGGAGGTGAGCAGACGACCACGCGTAGGGGGGGGGGCAGGGGGTGGTGGTGCACACATGCGCATGTGAGGGCATGCTTTGCATTATGGGTGCTGGCACGTGTGCGCTATCGCACAAGCACACTTGCATTTTTGGCACCCAACAACAAAAAGGTTAGCCATCACTGCCCTACCTTTTCTAACAAATGGGAAAAATGCAGTCGCTTTGTTGCACATTGTAAGGTAGTTGTCTCATTGAATAACTTCTCAGTAGATGAAACATGCTTAAAGTGAAAAACAGATAATATAAAAATAGATTAGTGTTCTGATCTATGCAATCCTTTTCCAGCCAAATAAATCATTGCCCTTTCAACTTGCAATGTATCTTCCAGAGGAATAATATGAAAACCTAACACTTGCTAGACTAGACTTTGATTTGGCCAAGAAAACTGCATGGATACATCAAACTCAGCCCAAAAGAGATTTTTGTTTTTATTCTTTTCTTCCTTCATAATGCATAATTGAACTTTTTAGCTATAAATGCTTTATATCTCAGATGATATGTCTAGACAAGACAATAATATTGTCTAATATTCGTAAATATTACATCATATATATCTTGGCTGATTTTAAAACCTGAGCCTTGTTGGAATTGATTAATATTTTGGCAGGGGATTCCTAAGTTAAACTAGGAAGTAAAACTTTATTGGATGAAAGCAATGGAAAATTACTTTATTGTTTTAAAAACAATGTCACCTGCAGTCATCACCAATTGGAAGGAAAGGTTACTTTTATTTTTAATGTTAGAATTATTGATCCATTTTTAATTTCATGAATGGGAGAATGGAGTAATTCTACAGAATTACATGCAACAATCTTTTTGTTTTCTTTAGACTGATTGTTTTAAAGAAGGGATAAATAATTTCAGTCAGATGTAAATAAATCCCTCTGAGCAAGGAACTCATTTTCTTTGATAGTATCTCCTAACAGCAGATGCTTCCTCCTGTATTGTAGCCAGCATTTGTGCAGGCACTGGGTGTCAAAAAACTTGAACCTTTTAAAAATATTTAGTGACATGCTTACAGCTGTTGCTTTCTTTCGACAATTTACCATCTTTTTAATATGGACATCTTCCTGTAAATATTAACATTAGTATTTTATTTGTTATCTCTATGCATGAATAATGAAGGGAAAGTTCTATATATTTTTAATGTAGACATTTAACCTTGTGCCTGGCTGATAAGGTGTCCAGGATTTTCCCCATGTACCAATTTAAAAAAATACATTGTCCCCATTTATTGCCTTTTTTAAAACCTCCCTGCACGTATTTCAGAATTATCACTGGCAACTCCAGGTCTCATTAGAACCAATCAGTGGTGGGTTGCAGGCGGTACGCCCCAGTACAGGCGTACCTGAGCCAGCCTGGAGCACCTGCTACCATTCTGGTACGGTGCTCCAGAGGGCCCACCCATCCGCCCGAGCTCCTTACCGGTCTTTTAAGTCTTCTGCGCTTTTGCGCATGGCAGGTACAGCACCTGTGTGATGCTCCGCTGAGCAGCTGGAGCATTGCGGAGGCTTGCAGAGGAGCTAAGATGCATGCGGGCGCTGTGCGCATGTGCACACGTGCTGTGCATGTCCATGTGGATCCAGAAACCACAGGAACAAGTGGATTGAAATCACTGGGTGGGTAATAACAGGTCTTGAAATGCTTGGAATAGGGTTGAACTATTTTAGGCGGTAATAATATGGCAGAAAGAATTAAAATACAAATGGAGAAAAACGGGGTAGTTATTAGATGAGTTTATGTGCAGAATTGCATACAGTTCAAAACTTTGAAGTAGAAAAAAAACTTGATATTAATAATGTTGTAAATTAGAAGTAGGCAATTTTGTGTCCTCCTTTGACCATTCTCCATCACTTACTACCATTACATTTCTTTGCCATGGTTCATCCTGGTTGAAACTGATCCGAGTTGAAAACTAAGCTAAATGGAGCACACTAGTTTTATAGAAAATCTGCATATTGCTTAGTGTGCTTTTTATTTGTTAGTTGTTATACTTTTTCATTAATAATTCCACTATTTTATATGACATACTTAGTTTTATGTTCACAAAGAGTGCCAAAAATAACTCATTCAGCACTGGAGCTCTTTTGAAAAGTACTTGATGTTGCTAATTTTTTGTCTGTTACGTAGTGCATTTTTGCATAATATTATATCATGAGGGTTGACATCTGCTCTCATTTTAAATAAAAGTCAACATTTTCCTTAGTGCAACTCTCTTCCAATACTGTACTTTGTGGCGCTCCATCACATGCATAACATGCAATAGAACATGAACAAAGTATAATTATGGTGAAAAATGCCAGTCTTCTACTAAAAAAAAATCAAACTAAAGATAAGGGTACAACTGTTGTATAGAGGACTGTAAATTAATTACATTACTGTTAATTATATATTGGAGAAGAGTTGCCATGTTAACTTTTTCAGCATAATTATGAGGCGAAGAAAGTAATTGTTGAGCCAGGGGTGGCAATAGATTTGGAGTTGTAAATTCCCATTCTCTAGGGAAATGGAATAAAGAATAATTGGTAGTCATTTAAATCAGACCATGTTGGGTCTGAATGTTGAATCCATAACCTAGCTATTGCAGAAATTCTGGCTAGCTACTAATCTGTGTGGGAGTAAGAATTTAAGAGATCCATATCTTTCTGGAAGTAAATATTGTCACCTCTTAGTATTTTCTCTCTGCAAGGTCTGGATTTCTGATTTGGCCTCCTTTGTAAGAAATGAGTGGGAGGAGGATAAGGAAGGCAGCTGGAATGTGCTTCTTTCTATTAAGTAGGAGCAAATTATGTGTTCAGTTATCTCAGTGTGTCCATAAAAGGAAACTCTTTGGCTTTATTCAGTGTGGGAGTTTCCTTCTCTCACCTCTCTCAAATGCCAGCTCCCATCATTGAACTGGTTAATCAGGACCCCCAGTGGAATTCAGAGAGAAAGAACGCAGATTCCTGGGGAGGGGGGGGGAAGGTTTTGAAACTTGGTCTCCTTGTACTATCCACCCTAACCACCAAATCTCATTTTATTGCTCTGACTTGGATTAGAAACGAGCCTTTTTCCTCAGCTATAGTTGCTTGAAAAAGATTGCAGAATCAGCAAACTTAGGCAAACTTGTATTTATGCAGCTATAAAGCGGAAGATGAAGTCAAGTGTACTGTAATTCAAAGCATACACATGCTCTGCTTGGGCTGATCTAGGCCAGTGATGGGCAGATCTACTTTTTGTTTTATATAATATCCAATTCACACCAGGTAAATTTAGGTACACAAATAATGGTGGCATTGCTATTAATAGCGATGGCTTGGTTTACATACATAATATCCGTATAAATGTGTGAATCCAGTTGTATATTTAAAAAATTGAATTTCTGTATGTTTCCACCTCTTTCTTTTTTTGATTAGACAAACAAATCTTACATTGAAACCGTCAATGTAAGACAGTAAATTGTGATATCTGAAACATTGTTTCAAAGGCAAGGCTGGAAGAAATTCCATGCAATATTCCCTAAATATTTTAAAAGAAAAAAACATTAAACTTTTGCTGCTGCTTGAAACAAGTTGGTGTAAAGTCTAGATAATCAATTGATTTTTAAGTCTTTATCCATAATTGATTTTACTTTGAAATTTTTGAACTATGCAGGTTTTAAAAATAATTTTTGTAGAAACTTGAAGTTGGATCCAAAAACACTCTTACTTTATGCTCAGTGTATATTTTGAAGAATAAATTATTGATTTTTACATATTTCTTTGCTGGGGTTCACTCATTATGCAGAGATCCAGTTGGTTAACTAGGAGCCATATGGTTTCCGTGCACAGCAAGAAAAGAATTACCTGCAGTAAGAGGCCATAATTCTTTATGCAGTTCTAGTTTTATTAAACTGTAAATCGGAAAGCTTGGCTGATTTAATTAACAGCATTTGGCTCAATTTTCTTGTTACTTTTGTGTTACGTTAACTACTGCAGCCATCGTGCTTAACAATGCAGGAAGGACCTTCTTTATGCAGTGATTTTAAATGTGTCAGCACAATTGCTTGAAAAGGAATTAAATGAATTTCCTGCCCTGCCATTGTGCAGCAATTCATGCTCCCAACTCACCATATATTTTGGGACATTCATTCTGGAAGCAACAGCTCTCCGACAGAAGTAATGGTCCTTTGGAGCCTGAAAAGAAAATGAATTTAAAAAATAGTCTTTCCTTTTCCCACCCTCTTTTAATGGGTGCCATATCATCTCTTAAAAAAATAGGATTTATTCTTCTCATTTTTGATTGGGGAATGGAAACATTGGGGCACTGGACATCCAAACTAGTTTCTAACATAAAATTAAAACAAGCATCTTTGAACTAAATTCAATTCCTCGTGATTTTATAAACGCATTCATGTCTATCTTTTTACCATATGTGGGTAGTAGTACACAACTGGGTCTATCACTGCCTTTCTCCAGGATAATTTTCATTTTCCCACTCAAACCTACTGATTTGATGGTTTCACATTCCAATGTTAAAACATGACCTGTCTTAACTTTTTGAGATCATCTAAGATTAACCAAGTGCTGAGACAAAGTCAACAGATTAACAATACAGCCATTAAAGTTTGGCCATTGTAGATTTTGTGTGAGTAATAAGTATCCGCTTTGAGCACAGTAGCCGTTTGTCATCTGGAGATCAGAGTCTACTTTCAGGACTGATTGAAACTTTCTAAAGACTCAGAAATTTGGAAAGCAGTGCCCTTCTTTAGGCTTACTTTTCTCTTTTCTTTTGTATGTTTGCTTACTCAATTTACCAGATAATTAATATCCCATCTTCTAAGTGTATTTGGAAATCTTACCTCTTCCATCCACATTTGATGAGATATTTCAAAGTACAACTTCTGGGATTCTTAGGAGGAAAGTGTGATAGCTTATACAGTCATTTAAAAAGCTCTATAATATCACTTCTTGAATCATTCCAGAAGTACATGGCAAAAGACCACCTGGTTCAAGCAAATATTTAAATCTGCACTGGACAGTTATTTATATAAAGCAAACACATCGATAATTTACTTTGGATCTATTTGCATGATATACTAGTACTTGGAATGCCAAGCTAAGAAGCCATTTTCTAGAGAAATACATCTTCCTTCACAAGTTTCAATATTTCCATCTGGCAGAAGGAACCTGTCTGTGTTCTTTGGAGAACAGAAATGAGAAGCAACTTAACTGCTATTCCTAGCTTGGGTGTGGCAGTTGTTCTCTGTTTGCTTGAGGGACTTTCTTCCTAATCATCAACATAGCTGATGCATCCTTTGTTAGTGCTTGGCCCAGTTCCCCTTCCCCTGACATTAGAGAACCACTTTACTTTAACACAGTGTTCCTAGTGTAATTGCTTAGTATTTGACTGGGTTTGTCTGTCAGTCAATACTGTCCAGACAGGCCAACATTATGAAACTAGGTACAATCTTTCTGATGTGATACTATTGAATTTATAGAAATTATAGTTCCCAATCAATGGGTTGTGTTCCCAATGTACTGGTAAGTGGAAAAAAGTGGCATCTGGATAGATGAGACAGAAGGAAGTTGTAGTTTAATGACTGCTATGATTGTTATGCTCACAATACCATTGCAAAACTAGGAATTTCCAAGATGTTTGGAGGTAAAGGAGAAGGTGATAACGATTTTTCAGTGTAATGATAAATTTGGCTCAAAAACTTCCGATATCATCAATTAATAATATGCTTTTATCTAGGTCACTTTATATATTCAGGGTTTTTTTTAAATTATACATTTTTCAGCCATTATACTGTATAGAAAGCAGATGGTATATAAAAACACTGAACATAAAAGATGTATGGGTAAGCATGCTAATTTTCAAAAGTTAAAGTAGTTAAAGAATATTTAAATATGTATAATATTCAGTTTGTCTAGAATTCTTCTCCAAATTTAATGATGTTGAATGAGCACTAGTCATAATTGAATTTTCTTTATCATTTGAATAGGATTATTTTACAAAATAAGTTTCTATCTGTATGACTTGATTTTTAACATTGCACTAAACCATTTTTGTGACATATATTGGTTACAAATCATCAAATCATATTTAAGCAAACTATTTTTTTAGCTTCATGTAAGAACTAAAATGTAAGAAACAGATATATGTCCGACAAAACTTTTCCATTGTGTTTTGCTAATTGTATAAACTGACTCTTAGCAGTGTTAAAGTGCTGTTTTGAAAGTATTGTATGACTCTAAGCAGACAGCTCTATTTTAAATTAAAGCATACCAGAACTATGACTTAAGCTACCTTGTCAAAATCACAAGGTTGTGGTGTGTATAAACTAGGATAAGCCTGTATACATTGCACTAAATGCTTTGAAGGAAGACAGCCTCAAAAATGTTGTGATGAAAATTGATTTAATTTCAATGACAGAAAAAAAAATACTACAGACAGGAAAAACTGGGATTGGTGTTGTATGGTAACTTCTATCCTATGAGAGGACATGTGAAAAAATTAAGTTCTCTTCTGCCGTTTTATAATATTCCAAAATAAAATGAACTGACATGTTTATATTATATTCCTATCATACTATATTATATTCCTATCATACTATTAATGTTTTTAAAAAATGAAAACAGTATTTGTACCACATAAACTAGTAAATTTTGGGAAATCTGGGAGTAATACCCACAAAATGTCTAGAGGAAGTCAGGTTGGGGAGAGGTTGTTCTGTAGAAACAGCTGCAAAAATGATCACCAAATAGCAGATAGAATGAAGCATAGCTTTTCAACATATTAGTTTAGTCAGCTGCTATTTAGAGCTACACGTTTTTAGCTGCTTGACTGCAGACAGCTGGTCAAGGTTTTATGAGTAAGGTTTCTATGATGTCCCCAGATGGGATGAGGTGAGGGAATAAATCTCCAGTTTGACTATAGTAGCGTTTTGAACAACTTAATCTACTTGGGGGGGAAAGTTTTTTCAAACACATACTGTTAATGACAGCTGTTGAAAGTGCTGCCATTAAGCTTTTCCTACCTTCTTTGCACATACATGCCCTGTAAGTTGATTATCTTGATGGCATCAGGCATACCTTCTCCTTCCCAAGTTACACTCTGCAGATTTAATAGGAGGCAATGGATTGCTCAGAGGAGAAGGGCAACATGTTTTTAGGGAAGGAGAAGCACTTAGTTGTGCCTGTTATTAGTCTCTACCCATTAGAAAACAAGCTAGCAAATTTATCTGGGACAGGAGGTTGCTACCAAGCAACTCTTATACTAGATTTCCATTTCTACCCTTTAGTACTAATGCCATTTTGGTAGGCACAGTTTCTTTCTTTTACTTCCCTCCTCTCACTTTCCAAAGCAAATAAATTACTAAAAGCACATTTCATGATAGGGAATACAACTGGCAGCATTTCTTTTAAGTTTCCTGAGAACGCCCTAGAAAAATTAAGCCTTTTAAAAATTCATTTGTTGTTCTGCCTTTCAAATACTGGCAGTTCCTTCTTCAGTGGTCACAATTTTCTACCTTAATGAGAAATAATATTAAAAGGTTATTTCCCAATATTCATGGTAGCTGTTCTCTTTCTGTTCTGTAAAATAGCTATTCCTAACAAGCAGAGATATTTATCTTGCTGCCCTGGCAGAGAGAAGTTTTTAAAAAAACTGGTTTCCATATAAATATGAAATAAATTTAACAAGAGAGAAATATATTTGTATATATAGTATATCATTATCGTTTAATATAGAAGCAGGACCAAGGCTCTGAACTCTGGTCATCTACGAGCCTCTGTGTAATAAGGAAGTTTGCTAACAATCACTGAGAATATATCTTCATATTGGAGCCTTTATATTAGGGACAGCATGCTGCTGAAGCAGTTTGACAGAAAAACGATGTGTTCCAAAGGTAAAAGCCTTTCTCTATGTAAATGTTCTGCGATGCATGAAGGAAGCACCTGAGCAAAATCAGTGATCAACCGTTCCCTCATTCCTCTCCTACCTGCCTGTCTTCTGCACATCCCACCTCCAACAAAGCATAATTCCTTTCCCTTTTCTGTTCCTCTTCACCTTTGCTATCCCTTCCCCTACCTGTGCACCTGTGAGAGAATCCATAGCTTATCGCAAACCTTGGATATGTATCACAATACATGCCTGGACTAGTTATGATGGTGACCTGCCACTGACTGTTCTCTCATAAAGTGCAGATGTAAGTGAAAAAGTAACAAAGGGAAGAGAAAAGTAAAAGGGAAGGAAATCTATTGTTTCATGGCTATGTTCTCACAATGTTGCAGTTCTAGTTTAGCTGCAATTCAGAAGGAAATTCATCACCACTAATGTGCTGAAATCAGTGGCACAATGTCTTGCTTTGATTCCATTATGCTTTTTAAGTAAGCAACCCAAGTTTTTTTCCCTTTTTCTGGGTGCAAATTGGACATAGAATGTAACATTGAATCATTGGTCAGTTGAAGGGAGCGCTATTGGTTCATTGGGGACACAGTGTCTTATGACTATGGTAACAGTGCCAGGATCAAACTTTTTTTTTTTTACCTTTGGGGAGCTGAAACTGGTAGTTATGTAGAACTCCATAATCATTTCATTGGACTAAATCAGGAAAGAGTTTTAACGGTAGAGCAATAACAGCCTTTGTACTTTATAAAGACTACTTAAAGCTTGGTGGGAGTCCATGTGTGGGACAAGAAAAACATCTAACTGAATAGCTTTAGTTTTGATGTGGGGAATTTGTCATCCAGATTATTAGAAGCAAATGGTAGGAAGCAGCAAACTGCATTCTGAAAAGTTGCCTAGAGCAAATGCAGATTTATTGAGAATTGGACATTGGGAAGATTGACTATTAATTATATTTTGAGGATCTAATCTGGATGGGTATCTTTACAGAATAGCCATGGATATGATGAACATAATAGATCAACCCATCAAGGTGACAGAATGGCAGCAAACATACACCTATGATTCAGGCATCCATTCTGGAATGAACACCCAGGTGCCATCAGTCAGCAGCAAGGGCTTGATGGATGAAGATGACCTCTATGGCAAGCAGTACACCATTAAGAAAACTACTACTTACAGCCAACCTGGATCAGGGCAGGCCCAGACTCAAGGTAACATTTGCTTTTATTTATTTAAATGCACGATTTGCCTTTATTCCATAAAGAAATTCAAAGTATTGTCTCTCCTTGACCTTTTATTTTCTAGTGCGCTGGAAATATAAAGTCCAGAATCCCCAGCTCCCTAGATCATGCACTGCTCTATCACAAGAGTATTAGTCTGGGAAAATATTCATCTTAAAGTAATGTATTCTTTAATCACAAATCACAGTATGCCGAGATTGCTGCAATAAAATTGCTACCCTACAAATTCTGTCATTTGGTTTAGTTCACTGTGAAGTTAGTTATGTGAGATAACAATTTTACATTATATTCAATTGGATATTCTAAAATGGTTATGAATTGAATGCAGGGACGTGCAGTCACTAGAGGCAAGGGAGGCGGGGCCTCACCAGTCACCTCAGGAAAAGGAAAGAATTTTAAAGAATTTTTTAAAAGTAATTAAAGCCAGGGTAATTGCTACCAGATTCCAAGTCACAGTGGCTTAGTGTCTGCTTAGTGTTAACCAAAGCAGGAGGCAAGAGAACTCGGGGCCTTCTTTGCGTAAGGAATTTTTCGCCTTTTAAAAGTTAAGAAAGAGTTAAAAAGCAAAAACTTTCATATGCAAATGAGGCACTGATTCTCCCGCCTCCTGATCTGGTAGCAGCGAATCATGCTTTGTTGTTGCAGTTGAGCACGCTTACGTTGGGCGGGTTATTTCGGAGAGCGCGCTTCAGAAGAGAGAGGAGTGGGGGAGAATGAGGAGGCTCGCTCTTCACTGCAACATGCACTGTATATACTCGAGTATAAGCCTAGTTTTTCAGCCCACTTTTTGGGCTGAAAAAAGCCGCCTCGGCTTATACTCGAGTCAGTGAAAAATTTGCCCGAAATGGAGGAGAAAAAGGGGCGGGGCCATGCCGCTGGGTGACACTCGTGAATGGCCCAGTGCCCCTGTGAGTTTCCCCTCCCTCTGTGTCAGTTTGCTGCGCAGCGCGCACCGCACCATCCCCCCTCCTCACGTTCTAATGTAATGCAGGGCTGTCTTACGATTCCCCTTCCTCCCCCTCCTGCCGCTCTGCAACGATGTCCCACCTCCTCCTTGTTATGGCAAGCAGCCACATCGCGATGTCCCACCTCCTCTGGTACAGTGATCCAATGATAGGAATCACTGTGCCGTGTGTCATAGGAGGCGGGACATCGCTCCCGCGGCTGCACGGGACATCATCATCACAGCGGGACATCAGCATCATGAGGTGAGTGAAGTATTTCATTGAATACACCGCTAGTTTACTGTTTTTCTTTGAAATAAATATTCAAAAACATTATTGGTATCTATTTTTATTTTTGAAATTTACCGGTAGCTGCTGCATTTCCCACCCTAGGCTTATACTCGAGTCAATAACTTTTCCAGTTTTTTGTGGTAAAATTAGGTGCCTCGGCTTATATTCGGGTCGGCCTATACTCGAGTATATACGGTATTATTTAGTTGGTTCACTAGTTGAAACAGAAATAGTTCCCTGAATCCCTGAAGAATATTTAAAGTGGTAAAAAGAAGCTGACTTCTTCAAATGAGGAGCCCACAGCCCACACGAGGCTGGAGCGAGAGCCGCGGAGGCGAAAGGCGAAGAGGGATGGGGTGTTCCAAGAGCCCCCCTCCCCTTTTGGCACTCTGCAAGCCAGGCCTGCAGCGGCAAGAGGCTCAGCTCCGCTTCTATTCCCCCCCTCTGCTCCAGAGAAGTCGGCCGCGAGCGAGTCTCCGCAGTCCCGGTTCCCTCTCCAAGCAGCGCCAGGAGGAAACGGGTCAGCCCCGCTTCCCTTGCCGGACTTTTAGGCAGTGGAGGACCCGCATTCTGCTCCCCCTTCCAAGCCCCAGTGGCCAGCCTCGGCTCCTGCCACTTTCTTCCAGAGCTCCGGCAGGCCTGCCAAGGAGGAGCCCGGACAAGGCTGAAGCGAGAGCCGCGGAGGTGAAAGGCTGGCTTGCGGAGTGCAAAAAGGGGAGGGGGCCTCTTGGAACACCCCTGCCCCTCTTCGCCTTTCACCTCCGCGCCTCTCGCTCCAGCCTGGGCAGGAACCGGCGCTCTTCTGCTATGGGCGGGACGTACTCCTGGTGGCCTGTGGCTCCAGCGCCTGCAAGGTGGAAGTGTTTGCCCTGCGGGGCAGACAAAAACTGAAAGTGCCCCACCGCTACTGTCTGACATAGAGGTGCCCCGCAGCTGGGTCGGACATAGCTGCGGGGTACGGGGTGCCTCTATTTCGGACATAGCTGCTGTAGGGGGGGGACATTGAGGACTGGCTGAAATAGGACATGGTAACAAAGTCAGCAAATGTATAGGCATGGCAACTGGGTCAGCCAATGGGAACTATTTGATGACTGAGAGCCATGCCAGATGGCTCGGAGCCTGGGTGTGGCTTACCTATGTAGCTCTGAGTCTGTATAAAAGAGCTAATCTAGTCTGCTCTCAGAATTGAAACTGAAACTAGCCTGTCTGCAATGCTGAACTCTGAACTGAAAAAAATGAATCTGCTCTCTGCTGTTGGTATTGTATGTATTGTATATATATATTCATATTCTTATATATATAAAGAAGTTTCTTATTTAAATGAATCCTGCTAAATCAGTTATTTGTGTATGCTTTCTGGATTTGATTTTTGTAACACACTGTGACAGATAATTGTCCTAATAATTCCTGAATCCTGACACTGTAGACCTTGTTAAATCAGTGTCTTTGAAATTACCATCACTTGGAAGATAACAGTTTGCTTTGGTCAGTTTTTAATTTTAAGCAAAAGATTTAGAACCACATCATAAAAACCATTGATGTACGTGGTTACAGTACATCTATTAGCTTAGAAAGGAATTAATCTGCCTCTTTTTGTCATTTATCAATATCAGTCAATTTTTAGAAATAGTCCTCTATTTTATGAATTGGGAATCTACATTTAAGTTTTAATTGATCATGACACTTTTCCTAAGACTTAATTCACTCTCTGTAAAGTGAAAAAAGCCCACACAAACAGGTTATTTCAAAATAAAGCATAGAAACATAAAAGTCTTCTAAGCATTACAAAAGTAATCTGGAGAAGTTAGAGTTTTTTTTAACTACTGCTTCTTACTTCATGCGAATCAATATGTTCAGGTGTAAGCAGAATACCTTGGCTGTTGAAAGAACAAAGGATTATATTTTTGTGATTGAGTAAAATGATATGATTCACTATAAGGAATTTCTATTGCCAAGGATCCCAGATATACAAAGATGAATAAAAATTTACAAACATTTCATATTATAGCTTGATATTTCATATTACATTTTAAGACAGCAGGGAATGGGACAGAGAAACTATTTAATGAGAAACAGTTAAAAAAATTCAGGCACCAAGAATAGGCAAGTAGAAGCACCAGCTTCTTTCTAAAGTCTCTCAGAACTGCAGAGAAATCTAGTTTGCTGCAAAATTTAAGATTCTTCACC
Source organism: Thamnophis elegans (assembly GCF_009769535.1). NCBI lineage: Eukaryota > Metazoa > Chordata > Lepidosauria > Squamata > Natricidae > Thamnophis > Thamnophis elegans. Next base: position 98,205,708 of record NC_045558.1, read on the forward strand.
CCAATCCCACCCTCCCTCCCTCTGTATCTGTGTGTGTCAGTATGTCTGTGTGTGCATACATAAAAATGTTCAGGTCTTTATGCATTCTAGTTACCATTTCCATCTCACTTTCATGTTTTTAATTAAACAGCTTTGTATTACAGCTGCTTAATCATGCTAGTTAATTAACTCCAGCCTTATCTCTTTGCTCAGATGTGAAGTTTCCTACACCTCATAGAGCTGAAGCAATCCCAGGAACTTCCTAATATGACTGTTAAAAATTCTGATTAGAGTTTTGTCTTTGTTAATCCTATCTTGTCAATCATCCTTGCAGCGGAATTGGAGTCCCAGCTTGCAATGACCCGTGCCCAGCGCATCCGGGCGGCCATGTATCCAGAGACAGCTGAAGACCACACTCTGCTACTGACTACCCAAGTTGAGGGGCAGCAGACAAATGTACAACGATTGGCTGAGCCCTCTCAAATGCTCAAGTCAGCCATTGTGCACCTCATCAACTACCAAGATGATGCTGAACTAGCCACTCGTGCTATCCCTGAACTCACCAAACTGCTGAATGATGAAGATCCGGTATGGAAATGCAATTAGATCCTTGGTGTCTTAAAAGGTTTCTGGGGGATTTAATGGAGCTAATTGCTTGATTGGCTATGATTTGAAGCATTGTAAATGTTTCAGTAATCATATACTATGCATAAAATGATACTTTCCATGGAAACACAAAGAAGCTGCCAAATGCATTGTTATCAACCCAAAATAACTTTTGATTTTTTCCCCTCATATTTATCATGTATACTCAAAGGAAAGCTCTGGGTTTTACCTTATAGAGTATAGTTTGGAGGGCTTAAACAATTTTTGCTTTTAATGTCTAGCATTATCATCCGAGATGGAATTTTGAATATTTTTCAAACCTTGTAATTTCTTGCATAGGATTTAAAAAATGTAATCCAGCTCACAAAAATTGTTCAACTATTCAGGGAGGCTTGATACATGGACATTAATTATCAATTCATTCAGAACCTAGAACTTGGTTGCACACAGTAACATTGACTTTTTAATGCAGAGTGCTCACAAAAGTGCATTTGCATTAGTTTATTAGCGTGCGTTTGAATTAACAAATTCAAAATGCTGATCTTTCCATATTAAATCCTACATGATTCATGGCATTGGATATATCTAATATGACACGTTTTCTGGAGAGATTCTGCATGTTGCAACCTGTTGCAAAAGGGAATGATTTCTGAAGTTAGATGCGATGGGAGAGAGCTTAGCAGCTGCCATCCCTGTATGAGCTTCCCTTTCTCTGGAACATCTCCCCTCTCACTCCCCAGGATAAAAATGGCTCTGATGACCTTCCAAAGGTTTAGAGTTTTTAGAGTTTTATTTCATTTGTATGCTGCCCTTTTCCCTAAGGGTACTCAGGGCGGCTCACAACTCAAAAAGGGAAGGGGGGATACAAACAGTTTAACAAGAACACAAAACTATACATAGTTAAAAAGCACAACAATCATACCATTCAAGATAGGGGCAGCGAATCTTTAGCCCCAGGCCTGTCGGAATAGCCAGGTTTTAAGGGCTATGCGGAAGACCTGGAGGGTGGTGTGGGTACGAATCTCCATGGGGAGTTCGTTCCAGAGGGTCGGAGCAGCCACAGAGAAAGCTCTCCTCCATCCACTGGCCGGCGGATGGAATTCGGAGGAGGCCTAGTCTGTGGGATCTAATTGGTCTAGTGGAGGTAATTGGCAGTAGGCGGTCTCTCAAGTACCCAGGTCCAATACCATGAAGGGCTTTATAAGTGACGACTAGCGCCTTGAAGCGGTTGGTAAAATCCCACTCTTTGTGAAAGTTTCAGAGAGTGTATGGAATCATTGGTACCAAAATGTCTGTTACTGTTTTATGATGATAATAATATTAACCGCCTTGTACACCAGGTAGTATTTCTTGGCTCTGAAGTAGTAAATATTATAAATAACACTGAAACATGAAATCTGGAGTTTAGTAGAACTTGATGCTCTGAAGAGTGCTCTAATAATTGTTCCATTCTACAACTTCCATTCTTTTTCTTCCCCTCCAGGTGGTAGTCAGCAAAGCAGCCATGATTGTAAACCAGCTGTCTAAGAAAGACGCCTCACGCCGGGCTCTTATGCAGTCTGCTCAAATTGTTGCTGCTGTGGTGCGCACCATGCAAAACACCAGTGACCTGGATACAGCCCGCTGCACTACCAGCATTCTCCATAACCTGTCTCACCATCGTGAAGGGCTGCTGTCCATCTTTAAGTCTGGGGGTATCCCAGCCCTTGTGCGTATGCTTAGGTAATGTCTCAGGAGTTATGTCACAAAGAGAAGACACATGGTTTTAAGAATGTTTTTTTTTCCGTCACTGGAAGTATTACGATAGCTTTGTCTATGCACTCTTCCTATCTATTTTATTCAATATTATGGTTCACATGGGGCTTAGTGTAATTTTCTTCTCTTTTAAGTTTATCTTTTTGGGCTTTATTAGAATTTTTCAATACAGTAAAATCATATATAATTAAAGAAAGATTAAGAGAAAATTAAGAAGAGAAAAAAAAGGAAAAGAAAATGTAGAATTACATATGCACTTCTTTCTGTTAAGTAATTGCCATGTTATTTTTCCTCTTCCTCTGTGATCCTTTTTAATCCTAAATCAATAAATCATCAATTCTGTTTTTTCTTCTTTCAATGCAAACCCATATAAGTCTTCCAGTCTTTTTTTAAAAAGTGCTTATCGTTTTTTCTCTGATCAAACTGGTCAGTTTTGCCATTTTTGCAAGCTCCATCCCTCCTGCCTAGAGCTTTGGATTAAGTAAGTGCCAAACTCCTAAGCTTTTCTGAACATGGTGTGTTTTGCATTGTCCCATGCTGTCTTTGCATGTGACTACTGCTTTGGAAGTAATAACAAAAGAAATATCCCTATCTTGAAAATGCATCATTTTTAGTCCTCTACAACAATTCTTCACAGTCAGTCTCTTGGCTACAAAGAGCTTTTGCCTATCTTAAAATCTGTTCAGAACACTCCTATTACTTCATCGATTACATTATTAAAAGTACATGCCTTAAAATCCAATTTTTCAACCGGCTTTGATTTGCTATACTCACTTGACTGATTTTTCCAGAAACACTTTAACTGCTTCCATTACTACTTTATTTAACCCTTTCTTTTCTGTTGGTTTCATTGACAACTATAATCTGATATGTTCATTTTATTTTTGATGTAGGACTTCTCAAAGCCTTTTTATCTTGGGATTTGGGGACCCCCCCAAAAAGAAAAAACTAGTTAACTTGATTACAATAATTAACATAATCAACAGCTAATCAGGGCATTTTAGCATTAATTTATTTACTACATTTCTATAATGCCGTACTTCTGGAGAACTCATAATAGTGTGCAGCTTAAAATAGCACAACAAATGCATTGAGTAAACAATATAATAAATAAAAGATGATTGTATAACTATTCAGATAATTAAAATCTTTACTCTCACTGTTGTTATGCTTATAATATTGTATCCAAGTGACCATGATCTTAATATGGTCACCTGAACATCAGAAGATGGGCAGCATACAGGTTTACGGAGGAAAATTCTTCTAGCGAGTTGGTGCTAAAACTGAGAAACATGGTTTCTAACTCTTCTTTATATCTCATATTCATTATGCAGGGGTAAAAAATACCATATTTTTCAGAATATAAGATGCACTGTTTTTCCTCAAAAAGAGGCTGAAATCTGGGTGCGTCTTATATACTGAATACAGCATTTTTGCTTCCTGAAACCCTGCCCCTTCACCAAAATGGCTGTGCATTGCCTTTAGGAGGCTTCCAGGGTGTTCCTGGGGGCTGGGGAGGGCAGAAATGAGTGAAAGATGGGCCATTTTTTGCTCCCCAGCCCCCAAGAGCACACTCTAAGCTGCCTAAAGACTATGCATGCTCTTTTTTTGACAAAAATGGGCCATTTTTTTGTTCATTTCCCCCCCTCAGGAGCATTCTACAAGCCTCCTAAAGCCTATTCGTGCCCTTTATTTAAAAAAAAACAGGCCCGTTTTTGCGGAAAAGTGTACAAAAACTTTTTTTAAAAAATGTGCCTCTTCAAAATCTTGGTGTGTCTTATACTCCAAAAAATACGGTATATAGTATTCTTTACAGGCTGGATGGTTATGTTGTAGCTAATGTAGAGACTATTGCAAGTGGCAAGCTAAATAAGTCTCTGTAGGTCAAAAACAATACTTTGAAGTGTACCTAATGGTAACCAGGATCTTTTATACTGCTATTATGTATGAAGAGCACCTCTTATTTTAGGAGTATTGACTAAATTTAATATTTAATAAATTCCAAGGGTATTTGTTTAAGATATGCTGATTCTAGCTATTCATCGCAGGTCCAATGGGAACTTAATCTGTGCAATATTTCTTCCAGCTGTTCCCACAACTCTTCTGTCTCTCCTGTTCCTTTGCCAGGCAGATCTTGCTGTAAGTCCACACCCAGTGGCACAAAATGGAGCTGATGAGCAGCTGCTTTGACATGGAGGAGTTGACTTTGTTGTGGAAACACAAGTCTCAGCAAGCTACGGCTGAGTCATGCTTACTCTTGCTTTTTCCTTGCAGTAGAAAAAGTCTTAAAAATTCCAGAGTACTTACCTTTGACACCACCATATTGGAACCCCATTAAACAAAAATAATTCTGAGTGGCTGACTCATAATTGGATCAAGACTTTCACAGTTCACTATCACCAATTTCAGCCTCAGTTTACCTTGACAAATGGAAGGAAAAATAGATGTGAGGGAAGGCATAATTAAATAAGCAGAAGTATTACGATTGCAAAAAACTGTATCCATTTTATCTCTTGCTTAGTGGCTTCCTATGCTGCTTCAGGGTCAAAAAAAATTATGTGGGAAATTTAGGAGAAGTATTCTTATGGAAGAGAAACAGCAAGGTTTTCAGAACTTGACCCATTTAAAATATAATAACAAAATATTGAAAGTCTACTTGAGCATCTTTCTGTCCCTTCTTATATCAAGAAGATTCAAAGTACAGTTACTTTAAGTTTTTTCTTATGCCTTCTCCTTTTCCATTACTAAATTTTCATTTTCTCTCTCTTAACTTGATGAAGGAATGCAAGAACAGTTAGCTCCATACTCTTCTATAATATAAATGTTCCAGGTCTGATCAATGGCAAGGGGGGGAAAAGCATTACCAGGCTCTCAGTATAAATTAGAGTAGTTAATTTTAGATACTAATTTCCATGATCCTTAAACATGTTGGCTGGGCTTTTTTTGTATGGGGTACCATGCTGCCTTCTGATATAGACATTATTAGAGTAAAAGAATTAAAGGCAGTCACATATATCCATACAATTTGTTGTATTTGTTGTTGTATTTGCCTTAAATAACAAAATTCTTCTTTGCTGTCTTCCTGCCTCTCTACCCACAGCTCTCCAGTGGAGTCAGTCTTGTTTTATGCCATCACTACTCTTCACAACCTACTGTTGTACCAGGAAGGTGCCAAGATGGCTGTTCGCCTTGCTGATGGTCTTCAGAAGATGGTCCCCTTGCTGACAAAGAATAATCCTAAATTCTTGGCTATCACCACTGATTGTTTGCAGCTGCTTGCCTATGGGAACCAAGAAAGCAAAGTACGAACTTGCATTCTAACCTTGAAATATTTTGGGGGGTGGGTGGGGGATGGACTCTGGTTCAGTAATTTAAATTTGTCATTGTTCATAGAATACAGGCAATCATCCCAGTATAGGTAATCACCCCTATGAGACAGATGACAGCTTATGTGTTAGTTTAGGCACACCTGTGTACATATGTCTGAGGAGCAGGTTTTCTTATTCTACTGAGGAAGGGCTTTATTTGCAGGGTCATCAGCTGAAGACAGGAGTAAGGAGAAAGTATATGATTAAGACAATGAATTTACAATTATCTTGCCTTTGCCTAGAGAAATGAAAGAATGCTATTCTCTATGTTTGTATCTGCAGCTCATAATTTTGGCCAATGGAGGTCCCCAAGCTCTTGTTCAAATTATGCGAAGTTACACCTATGAGAAACTTCTGTGGACTACTAGCCGTGTCCTCAAAGTCCTATCAGTCTGCCCCAGCAACAAGCCAGCCATTGTGGAAGCTGGTGAGTGGTGACAATTGAGACAGAACAGCAATCTGATGAGGACATGTATGATTAGGTTATTATGTAATCTTTTTAGGCCAATTCCCAGAATTTCCTAAACAATAGAGCTCTTGATGACAATTTTGGGAGTGTAGGATAAGCAAATAGCTAGGTAGGAAAAAATTAAGACTCTGTTGCTTTAAAGAATCATGTACAATAATTTATCAATATTAGGTGCTAAATATTCTTTCAGTAACATAAGTAAAACATTTTTCCTAACATTACAGTTACTTATGTATTTTTTATTTAAATAAATTAATCTGCCTCACAATAAAACTGAACATTGAATAAATAAATAGAAAATATGCATACATTAGATTCAATGCATATTTTAAAAGAGGTTTAATTTTCATTACAATCAAAAGATTTTTTATGTTATGTTGTTTCTAAAAAATACATGTTTTTCTACTTCTTTAGCTGCATTACTGTAGAAGCAGACCAATAAGTAGCCATATAAGTCTTGCTAATTAAGGAACAGGTCCCTAGTTATACTTTGTCTTGCCCTAAAAACAAAAAATACATAATGTGGTGTTATAATGGGTTTATAATATTCTGAAGAAATTTTTCAAACCTTTTAAATTCCATCTTTCCCATTTTCTTTCTTTCATTTTTGTTAATTTTTTGTACTCTTTTTCCAAAAGGTGGTATGCAAGCTCTGGGAAAGCACCTGACTAGCTCCAGTCCAAGACTTGTGCAGAACTGTCTGTGGACTCTAAGAAACCTCTCAGATGTGGCCACAAAGCAGGTGAACAATGCTTTTCCACCCACAGTCTATTTTATTAAAACTTAAGCCCCACCCAGCCTTTTTTATCTAGTTACTTAAGATTTCTATGCAATAACTGTTTCTTCGGAGACCTACTTTACGAAGGATTGTAAAAGGATTTATTCGCCAAATATGTTCTGGCACATCCTGCTATTGAGCCTTCCCTGATTGTGCTATTGAACCAAAACTAAGGACTGATTGCTCCAATAACTTCGTAGTAGTACTATCCTAGTGGGTCTGTCTGGTCACTTCCTTATGTTGACCTAGCTTCTGATTGAGGTAATAATTCTCTGTGCTATTTATTATCTTTAAAGGAGGGTCTTGATGGTGTCCTGAAGATTCTGGTCAACCAATTAAGTTCAGATGATATCAATGTGCTGACTTGTGCAACTGGTACCCTCTCCAATTTGACTTGCAACAACAGCAAGAACAAAACCCTGGTGACTCAGTCAAATGGAGTTGAAGCCCTCATACACACTATACTCCGAGCTGGAGACAAAGAAGACATCACTGAACCAGCTGTGTGTGCTCTCAGGCACCTCACCAGTCGGCATCCAGAGGCTGAAATGGCACAGAATTCTGTGCGGCTTAACTATGGAATTCCTGCCATTGTTAAGCTGCTTAATCAGCCCAACCAATGGCCACTGATCAAGGTACAGGCACAGGGAGATAATAGCTAAATATTTATAGGCAGACATATGCATTTCTATTCGTTTTTCTTCAACTACAACAGGCTCCTATTCCTGATAGGCACATTTCAGGGTGATCACTATTTTCAGGGAAGTGTATCATAATTTTGGAATCTATAGCCATCAGAATGTTTATTGGGGGAGTGAGGATCATAGACCTCTCTGTGAGAAAAGAATCTTACTAGCATTGATTGTAAAAGACTTCTTACCACATTGAATAATTGTGAGATATAGTGGCTAAGTCCCTAAGCTGCAAGCCAAGATAGCATTACTTTCAAATCACAGTTCAGAGGTGTAGATTAGGTAGGTTAAGCAAGTTTCCTTTTGCCTTCACCCAGCTCTTATCTTTAATAGGGTTTTATGATAATACCAGCCACTATTGCATCCATGCAATAAAAATTGCTTACACAATTTATGTAAAGTACTCTAAGCATGTAATTGCATTTCCCCCAATAAATGTTTAGGATACTATTAATGAGAATAGTAATCTGAGAGGCATAAGTGCCAAAATGATGATAGAAGTTTGAGAATCAAGCTTTTTTTGTGTGTGGAGCAAAAGACAAAGCCAGTGAATGAACCAGGACGGAAGGTGGGGGGAGGATAATTCCGTTTGCTAGTCAGAAATGGAATTTTACAGTAATGCTCTTGTATTTTAGAGTTAATTTATTAGATAAAATACCCTGGATTGAATTGATCCCTGTCTTTTCTTGTTAGACCCAAATGTCAAAAATCATACACCAAAACTGATTAAACGATTAAACAATTTTAAAGCTTGTCTAGCTTTGCATCTACCGGTGTTTTGAAGACATGCCTTTCTCCCTAGAGTTAGCATCCAGACATGGGTTGACTTCATCCGCTCACTGATAAGACTGAGTCTGTTGAAGATGTTAAGCCACGCCCTTGTCGCTAGGCAAACCCAGCTTTCAAATCAGTCCCTCAGTGAGGATGGATGTGTTATCGAATTGCTCCCAAAGGGAGACTATATTGAATTTCAGGACTTACTGAAATTGAATAATTTGATCTTGTGAGTAGCCCCTGACTGGGATCATTTCATCTTGGGCATCCACCTGGACTTGTAGCCTTTGACGCCTGTAGCCCCTAGTGGGTGGTGAGTGACTCTGGCCTTAGGTTGCAAGCCTTAGACAGAGTGAGGGCTTACTTTGCACCTGGTAGAGCTCCGCGCTTTGCCCCAGGCACTTGATGGCTCACAGTAATACTCTTGTATTTTAGAGTTAATTTAATATAAAATATCCTGGATTGAAATGACCCGTCTTTCCTTGTTAGACCTAAATGTCAAAAATCATACACCAAAACTGATTAAACTATTTGAAAGCTTGTCTAGTTTTGCATCTGCTAGTGTTTTGAAGACATGTCTTCTCCTTCCTGCTCACAGGCTACAATTGGCCTCATCCGTAACCTGGCTTTATGTCCAGCCAATCATGCCCCCCTACAAGAAGCTGCTGTCATCCCTCGCCTTGTTCAGCTACTCGTAAAGGCTCACCAAGATGCTCAACGTCATGCAGCTGCAGGCACACAGCAACCATACACGGTAAGAGGAGATGAGCAACTTCTATTTATGATCTTAATTGGTTTTAGAAGTTATTTATTTGGGATTCCTGGAGGGTTACCCAACTATAATTTGAACTTGATGCCTTCTGAGATGCCTCGTCTGCCTGAAGAGGAGATCTTTGGTTGAAATGTTAGAAAAAGCGATAAATTGTTTATATCTGTCTTGATGAAGGGGGAAGCTTCTTTTTCTCATTATATTTTTTATTTTTTATTTAATTTCTTTGTATTTTTAATTTATTTTTCTTATGATTTATTTTTACCTATTGTTTTTATTATCTGTTTTAATATTTATTTATTTTATTAAAATAATTATTAAAAGGAACAATGTTTTCTCAGGTGTTGGATGCTAGCCTAGGAACGAGCAGTGCCTTTTTTCCATTCTTTAATGGTTGCCTTATTTTTTCAGGATGGGGTAAAGATGGAAGAAATTGTAGAAGGCTGCACAGGTGCATTACACATTTTAGCCCGAGACCCTATGAACAGAATGGAAATCTTCCGTCTAAACACCATTCCTCTCTTTGTGCAGGTCAGAATTTCTAAATGGATGGAAGTTGTAGGGGAGGAATATTCAAGGTTAAGTGTGGATAGAAACAGAGAGTTTGATTTCTGCAGAAGTAAAATAGTGAATAGATATAATGATTGCTAAGCAGAACATGAGAATTCAACCATTGTTTTTTGTAAACCAAGGCTTGTGACAGAGGTGAGAAGCCCATGGGTTCCATGTGATTCTCAGAATATCTAATAATGTATTATTGCTATTAATAATATAATACCTGTGGATAATTCCCAAAGAGTAAATTTCATTTATTTGTTTTTCTGAATATTTAGGGTATCAAAGCTTAATGGTGAATGAATATATATATTGTGCCCATGAAAAATTACCCATTTTTGCTTTCTTATTTGATGAGAATTCAACCTTGGTGAGAATTCAGATTTATTGGGTTAGGTTGACACCCATGACAATGCAGTGAGTGACTATTCTTTGCATTGTGGTCTAACATTTGTCACATGGAATGATAAAATACAGAAAAGTTGCAATACCTGTGTAAAAATAATGTAATCATGATTGGTAAGCTTATTCTTTAAAATAGCTTTGTTAAAATTAACCAGGTATTGTTTAGCCTTCTCTCAGTTTGCTTTCGTTCTTAATAATTTTGGTATATCCTGATTAATAGTGACCTTCTGAAAGACACAAGCACTGACAATAGAAGACAACTTGAGTGTAGGTAATTTACCAAGAGGGGACTATTTCCTTACTTATTCTTATTCTTCCTGTTCATTTGGGGGAACAGCTCCTATATTCTCCAGTGGAAAACATTCAGCGTGTGGCAGCCGGCGTACTGTGTGAGTTGGCTCAGGATAAAGAGGCGGCTGATGCCATTGATGCAGAAGGTGCTTCAGCACCATTGATGGAGCTTCTGCATTCCAGAAATGAGGGCACAGGTAAGGATTGTAGACACATGTTCATGTATAATTCTTTTATGATCACATTATCATCACCACAGCTTAATTTAAGCATTGGGTTTACAGTATGTACCTTTCCACAGTACCCCAGTCAAACTTCTTATATTTTCATAGGTTACCAGGATTGAGAATTTTTAGAACAAATGTTAAAAGAGTGAAATTAGGTGAAAAGTGAGGTGGGAGAATAATATAGAGTCTGCCTATTTAATCTATTTTAAAGGAAACAAATTGCCTATATTGTAGTTGAACCATTTGGTAGTAACAGAATATCACCATCTAGGAGTAAGATTGTAATTTAGTTCTAAAAAATTTAGACATCAAATGTAGTCCTCCTTATATATTCTTTTATTAATGTTGGAGCCCAGAGATAGTTATTTTTATTACAGTAAAGGAGTTAATTATATAAGAATTGACTCCAAAAGCTCATGGTCATAGTAATATTAAAGCTCTGGATAGTTTCCATGACCAGCGATTCATTGAGGCGCGTCCTCCAATACAAGAGTATTCTAACATACAACTCTTCTCTTAAAAACCTAGAATGTGATATAGACCAGAAGTAATTGTACTATAAAACGAGCTTCTAAAATTCTTGCAAAAACAAAAAGCTTGTTTTATTATCAGAAATTAGTGGGTTTTGTTGTAGTATGGGGAAGCAAACTGGGAAATCAATGTCATACACATACTTCTCAAGGTAGTCAATGCAACAGCTGATCAAGGGCAAGCTTTTTTTAGCTGGCAGGCTAAAGGTCCTTTTCTTACTTCTCCAGCTACATATGCAGCTGCTGTGCTGTTCCGCATCTCTGAAGACAAGAACCCAGACTATCGGAAACGTGTCTCTGTGGAACTCACCAACTCACTCTTTAAACACGACCCTGCTGCTTGGGAAGCTGTGAGTTTTCCTGTTATTTAGATGTACATGTTCTAAGCCTCTGATCTTAATCAGAATCCATGTAAATCCAAAACCAAGAATGACACGGGGCGATTTTTCAACCTGGATTCTTTATTTTTTCACACCTATAGACTGCCAGATAGAGGACTATATGCATGTATGATATACTCTGTGAACTACTAGGGAGGGACTGTTGTCTTCATCCTCTTTTTCTCACAAATGATATCTGGGCTGAGTTGGCCTCTTACTCCTCTGGAATGCAGCCCCTCCCTCCTGGAAATCTACCCCCTTGCCACTGTCACCATCAATTTCACTTCAAAGGCCAAACCTAGGAAATATTTGGGAAGTCAGACATTTCCAGATAACTTCAAACATGCCTAGGAGAGTTCTTTTCAGTTCTCAGAATAATACTTTCTGGTTTTGTCTGTTACCATCCTCATGTCTACAACTTTTTGGTACTAAAAAGGTAGAAAGAAGGATTGTAATTCTTGAACTCTTTCTCCCCAGTTCCTCAGTTCTCTATCAAAGCAGTTTATTCTTTGATTATGAGGGAACTAGCCATTATTGGAAGGGGGACGTGTGTCCTTAGGAGAACTGCAAATATCTGGAATTCTATCTGATATAATCCCCTGAAAGAAAATTGCAGTCTTGGCATATTTAAAGTCATCTGGAAATCTGCCAATATAAAACAAAATTTGTGGATACGATTTCAGATTTATCTTAAAGTCCACCTGAATCACTGTCAACTTTTTTTAAAGTAGTGACTCTTTAACAAAATACTGACAAAAACCACTTTAAGTCTTTATCTCATGCTTGAAAGCAAATACATATCACACGGAGATTACAATGCAACATCTGTTTTTCATTCAACGCGGTACTACTGCTAATAGCAGTGGTGAATGTTGACATCTACACAAACTTTGACAACAGATGGATGAGAACTAAGGGAGAACTTGATTTTAAAAAATGCCTTGCCCTCATTTATTTGTTCTTCCCAGTATCACTCCTGGGAAAGATACCAAAGAAGTAGCCTTTTGGGATGAGTTAATTATGCATAAAAGAAGTCTTAAACCTTCTGTTGTGTATCCTTGCCTAAGCAAGCTTAGTATCTAAGCCATTGGCTCTGAGGGTAGGTTTAACCATTCCCCATAGATGGATCATTCCAGAAATTAGCAGATTGGATGTCTCTAGGCTCTCTTGGTCAACATTTAGGATTGCTTGGCTGAGTTCTGAAATTTTTGCTATCCTGCTTACAGGCAACCAGAGTTAATTAGATAATTAAGTTGCCATGGGAAACCAGAGCTCAGTTGCATAGGCAGCATCCTTAGGTAGTGACTTCTTATGGCAGGTTTGGTGTAACTTGCAGCCATTACAAGTTTCTGTATTTGTTCTGAGAACAGTTGGGTTTCTTTCCACAGGCCCAGAGTATGATACCCATTCATGAACCATATGCAGATGGTGAGTATAGAGGGCTTGTCGTTTCAGGTGGGAGGGAGAATAATAGCAATAGCAATAGCAGTTAGACTTATATACCGCTTCATAGGGCTTTCAGCCCTCTCTAAGCGGTTTACAGAGTCAGCATATTGCCCCCAACAACAATCCGGGTCCTCATTTTACCCACCTCGGAAGGATGGAAGGCTGAGTCAACCCTGAGCCGGTGAGATTTGAACAGCCGAACTGCAGAACTACAGTCAGCTGAAGTAGCCTGCAGTGCTGCATTTAACCACTGCGCCACCTCGGCTCTTAATGACATATAACCAGACTGCTTTGCTAAAATTCCCATTCTTAGCTATTGTTTATTCTCTGAAGATACTCCTGGAAACATGTATGGTAGTTGAATAGGCTGTTTGTGGGAACATGTATGATAGTTAAATTAACAGTCTGAAGCCTTGGTTCCCCTGTGTTTCATGTATGTTACAAGAATTTTTCAAATTCCTCTTTCTCTAACCAAGCAGGCTTAAATAATTTGAGGTTGTATTCTGAACATTCCAGATTGTTTTAATTACTTGGGGACAAGACCGCATGCAATGGAAGATCATGCTGGAGGGAGCAGGCTTTACCAACTTGTTGTAATTCTCATAAATTGGAACTCCAACTCTCGGTGTCACTGGGGCATTCTGAATGATATAATGATACAGCCTGAACACATTTGAAAGGGCTCATTTTGGGAAATTCTGGAGTGATTCTTATTTAGAAAACTATTTTATTTTCAGCTTACTGCTTATCTTGCCAAATATGAGCAATATACCCCTTTCTTCTTTTTACGCTTCAATAGAATTGGATGGAGGATATCGTGCCATGTATTCTGGGGAAATCCCTATGGACCACATGGACATGCACATGGACATGGATGGAGACTACCCCATGGATACATACAGCGATGGTGTGCGAGCACCTTACCCAGACCACATGCTCGCCTAATATGTCCCTTGGACGTGTTGGGCAGGACTCAAGGTAAAAGCATCCAGTTTAGTGCATTTGGGAATTGACCAGTTAATGGAAATGAAACGTAAAAGAAGATAAAATTGGATGTTTTTGTTCTTTATAACTAAACATCCTCCACACTTTCATTGACCTGCAGAACATAACATTGCTTCCCATTCCAGGGGAAAATAGATTTATGTCTTGCCTCTCTTTAGTAAAAAATTAAATCTTTATAGTGATTACTCAGTAAATGAAGGACAAATGGTAAGCAAAATAAAGGTCATACAGGTTTATTACCAACAGAACTCAATTGTTGTGTTTGGTTAGACCAAATATGGCTCCTTTCCAGCTTTTTGCATCTCCAGCCATATTGCTCATGAATTTGTGAAACAACCTGGTAACATTGATGGGGAAAATACAACATTTTGAAATGGAACCTCCATTTTCAATGCTTGTAAATGTCCTTTGTGTGTTCTACTAAATATTACTTCTCTTTTTTATTATTAATGAGTTGCTTCTAGTAGCTGTGAATCCTTGTGGCTGGTTTCCACTTCTGGGTGAATGAAAAAAGAAAACTTATACACCAATGCATGAAGTGTAGAAACTAGCCAGTGCTTTAAAAAAAGGGGGTAGAGGGTACTCTTTGTTACTGAGCATGCATACTGGCTGCACTATTAAGCTCATGCTAAAATAAATATATAATTTCTATTCATAGGAAAAGGTGGAGATTGGGGCATTGCCAGTCCTGTCTTTTACATTGTATATGATTACAATTCTCATCATTCTCTGCCAACATAACAAATATGGCCCATTATATTTTCTGAGTTTCAAGAAGTCAGAAGTGGCTGGGTTTTTTTTTTCAGGGACCAGGCAGTCCCCCAGATTAGGACCATAAAATTAGACAGGGCTTATTAGGTAGACAGTGGTCTGACATTCAAAGCAGCTTCCTCCATCCTAAAGGGAAATCTTGCTTTCCTGTATATGGTGTAAATCTAATTTTCCCTTCCTTTGTTTTTCTTAATCAGCAGATGTTTCCTTAACACAGAAGAGGGCAGCCCCAGTGCTCAAGTTCTGGGCGTTCAGGAGACAGAAGTGCCTGAGAAAGATGATGACAAATTTCTTCCTTTCCCTTTGAGGCGGTTTTATTTTCTTGTTTCCCTCCTGTGGGCTTATGGGACCGATTCCCAGTCCATAATCTGTGCTGCAGCTAACAACATTGTAATATTAGCAGTCAGCTATTCTTTCTGCTCTTTCCCGCAATATTTTTTGTTAACATTCACTATAATTTTTTCTTGCAAATTTGAGCACTATCCTTAAACTGCCATTGGATCCTGATAAGTACTTTTAAACCTGTACCCTAAAACTAACACACACTGATGATAAAATGTGTGAGAGAGAAAAATGCATACATAGATAGTGTGTTTGGTGCAGAGTTTTTCATTTCATAGGATTGTATTTGCCTCTTTGTATTTTTAACACAAATCAGAACTAAATCAAAGGAGGATAAAATGAGAATATTTCTATTATATCCCTTTTATTTTTTACACATTTAACTTTTAAAAATAAAATAGAATCAGCCATTGGGTGTAAATTCACCAAGAAATAAACAGCTTTGCATTTGTCCAGTTTCTTCCATTTTTTTTTAACCCAACTGGTGCATTTGTGGATTTGACACCTCAACCCAATCAGATTTTTAATCTGCCGTATAAACAGGAATAACTAAAAAAAAAAAAGGTAACAACTCTTCCTGTTCACCAGGCCACCTTTTTCATATTTTTAATCCAATGCCCCCTTTTTTGTTCCTTCCCTTTCTCACAATCTTCCTGGTGATTGGCGTGCTCTCTTCCTCCTCCTATTCCCTTGCTCCTTCTAATGCATTTTTAAAAGCAGCTCTCAATGTGATGGTTTAAGGCTTCCACTGGAAAAGGGATCGATGTAGCTGCAATTGTACTTTAGAACATTTTATTATTATTTCTCTAAGGGATTTTTTTTGTATAGACCAAAGCTAGAAAAAAACCAACAAAAACAAATAAAATTTTAAACCTAAACTTGCAATGCAAATGAACTACTTTTTTGCGTTTACTTAGTAAAATTCTGTTGAATTGGGGTGGGGGGAAGCGCAAGAATATTCACAGAGGGAAAGGATTGTGGAAAATGTATGTTCAAATTAGGTTATACAGATTTAAACTAAGGGAAGGGGGAATATTTTTCCTTGACCCAGTTTTCTTGTAAGTGGTGGGCCTTGAGAGAGAACATAGTGTGATTTGGTGATGTCTAAGACCAAATGGTTAAATATTTGAATTGGTGTGTTCAATTTTAATTAGAGAGGCTGAAAAGTGAGAGTACACAATTTCCTAAGGCTGATCTGGACTGCAGAAGGGAGAAGGAAGAAGAGAATAAAAAAAGAAACTATACATTCTTGTGTCACACTGTTCAGATTTCTTTGAATTCTGTACTTTGATCTTTCAAAAACAGCTTTCATTGAAGTTGTGGTACTAAGCAGCTTTCAACAATGCATTGAAGGCATCCAGCACGTATTTGACTAAACCTTTTGTACTGAAGACAAAGTTCAAGAGCTTGGAAATTCTTCCGTTATGCAGATATATATCCGCATAGTGGAAAGGCTATACCTGGCTGCATGTTGCAGCAGTTAATGTTTGTTGAACATTAACTGGTATGCTGATACGTTGTCAACATGTGAAATCACAATTTGCCCTTGAAGTCAGTTGTGGAAGCTGACATGTGATCAGCTAATCCAACTGCAGGAAACGGCTAGCTTTACACTATCATAATCCTTTCAACTTCGATTCCCATCAATAAGTACCATGAGGATGACCAATGGGGAAAGACAGTCCTTGACTTATGGCAGGTTACTTAACTATTTGAAATTACGACAAGCTCACAACAGGTGTTTTATGGCCTTCATAAAATGTCTTCCCCCTCCCCCCCAAAAATCTATCAGGATCATGTGACTGCGTTTCAGTTGCTTGGCAACAGACTCGCTTTTATATGGACAAAAAATATTCATTCAGAAAAAATGGGTTTGCACTTAAAACTGCACCGTTTGCTTCATGGCTGCAGATTCAACAACGATAGTAATTCACTTCACCACCACTGCAAAAAAGGTCAAAATCAGGTCTGATCGCATGGGTACCTTGACTTATGACTGTAATGACATAACTCTAAATCTGGTCCATTGAATTGCAGTCATAAATTAGGGACTACTTGTATAGTCTAAAGTAACTGAAGAGCGCTCGTATGGGATGTGCCCACATTTTCCATTGTCTTAATCCTTAAAGTAGTGAGAAGGTAGCTATAGCTCCAAGGCCACATGTATTCTTTTTGCCCTCAGATCTGATCATAAATGCTCAAAACAACAGCATAATTTCATGTTAGTTTAAGGTGGGAAACAACTGAAGTAGAAGACAGCTATATTGCAGATAAAACTTCTCCGAAAGCCCAGTCTGATGTCATGTTATAGGCCCTAGCCATTTTTAACTTTTATCCCCCCCACCCCCCACCCCCATTTAAGAGACATCCTTGTTTCTGCCTCTTCTATGCTGCAGGAGTATGTGGCTGTAATCTACGTATCTATACCCCAGAATGCTGCAATGATTCAGGTGTGCCACTTACATGTAAACACTACAAAATATATGTATCAGAGATGAAAAGGAAACTACATGGATAAAGTTCTTTTGTGTAGCTTCCTTTGCAATTTATCTCTTCTCCGTAAACAGTAACCTGTCCTGTCCTATACTTCTAAAATCTGTATCATGACTTCTATTTTGGTTCCTGACACTAAGCAAATTATTTTTAACATTCCCTGTTGAGCAGACATCTTTTTCCCAATGACAATGAAACATTGAGAATAGATAAAATGTTAGCAAGTTTGTGACGTGCTAAACTTGTACATCAAAAATCCCAGTGAAGCATTGGATAGGAGTCATAGTATATAAGAGCAATCTTCTCTTGGGTTAATTGTGTTTGTTGCAGAAACACTGCAATATCAGTTTCCTACAGCACATGTGATTATTTAAAACAAACTTTTCCAACATTTCCAGTTATTTGGGACTGAAATTCATAACCTTCATTGTCAAAGATGATGGCTGAAAATTCTCATTTTTTTTCTAGCCCTCCCTCCTATATGGACTCTGTAAATTATGGAATTTCTATGATGAAACAGCTATTTTCACCTAATGATATTTATAACTTTCTCTGATGTAATGGACTAGGATAGCAATCTCTCCCCCCCCCCCCAATCTCCAGATCATTTGCCTTTCTCTATATTTAGCTCAACCCCCAGTGTTACATAGGCCAAAAAGTTCCGTAATTGTTTTCTAGGGGAAAAAAAGTATCAAACATCAACATAAGCAAAGTTTCAGTGTTGATACTGTACATGACCAGGTTGTCTTGGAATAAAGTGTAAAGAAGAAGATCTTTATACTTCCCCCCATGTTTTTATTCCCCTGAGATTCATTCTTTGGGTCTACAGCGCAAATTGTATTTTTTAATATCATCCCGTGGGCCACTTAATCTTTCTAGAATGACAAATAAAAGAAGTCAGGATCAAAGGGATCTAGGAAGCAAAGTTGTTTCTGTATAACCATTGCCATCAATGTCAAGCCACTTACTCTCTCCTGCCAGCTTACTGGTGTGAATTAAATTTTGTTTTGCAGAATTAGATATGGTATAATCAAGGAGTCGGAGGAGAATGGCAAGTTGGATAACAGAGTAAAGGGAAGATTAGAACTTCAGGGTTTTCCTTTCCAGCTACAGAAAAGCTACTTAAAATAGATCATAATGCCGACTGGGGTCTTTTCTTAATTTCTATACATCATGCTCCACAAGTTGCAATTTTAAAGAAAACAAGAAGAAGCAACATAGTAGACCGGAAAGCAATATTTTCTTCAGTTATTTTGTCTACCAAAGAATCATGCTGACATTCTGGCTGCAGAATTATTAAAACCAATTTTAGTTTTGATGTAACAGTTGGTTTCTTTTCTACTTTAATGACTGCTTGGAAAGATAAATGAGCAAATTATAATTGTCAGATTGTTAGATAAGATTTTGGAGAGGGGAATACTTTTGTGTTATTCTTGGCTTCCCTTTGAATATATAAAATCCACCCAGTGATTGTACACAGAGACAGTTACAAAATACTAACCCTAAATCTCAATTACATGACAGTGTTATTACATTCAAGCTAACTGGTTTGTGACTAACTTAACTACTGAAAACCCACCATTGAGATATTTGATAGCAAATGGGAGACTTTATTTATTTACAGTTTGCTTGGTTATAACCAACCCTCAGTCAAAAATGACGGATCTCAAAGTTATGATGATGTCAGCAATTTGGTGCTCCCTCAGTGTAGCAGGAATTTAGGGTTCTGTTTGTTTTTTAGTATTAGTGGCTTTTTCTGCCCAACGTAAACTCCCCCCTTCGGGGGAAAAGGGCAGCATACAAATGAAATAAACATTACTTCGAATGATAAGACCTGAAGATGTCTGTATTCACCTGAATTTATCTTCAGTGTAGATTTGAGTTTATGCTTCTGTTACTGATAGCCAATGTTTTGTATCCCTATATCTGCATGCAAAAACAAAACAAAAAATTTTTAATGTCCATCTTCTGTACCACCAATAACAGGAGCTAATATGAGAAATTTGAACAATCTCAAACATTCTACTTATGGAAATAACTCACAAATCTGTAATTGCAAATGTTAGTTTTACAATTATTTTATATTTAATATGAACAGGAAAGGTGGGGAATATGAATTAAGATTTTTGCAATGGTAAAAATGTTTTGGGAATATAATTTTAATTGTGTTGATTTGAATATCATAGTATTCCATCTTCAGTGTACAGTGGGTGATTCAACACTAAGAGGTTGTTTTAATGTAATGGAACTTTTTCATAGGTCAACATCTATTTTATTTAATTTTTTTTACATGTGTTAGATGGCATATCCTATAATTCTGTAATGGTGAGTTTATTTTAGATGTAGCTAGCTGGGGTAAATTGTCCTTTCAAAGTCTTTGGGTTGGCTGGCTAGAAGTTATTAAAGCTAGTATAAGTTAAAGCTTTTGTTCATTAAATCAAGAGATTCCTTATATTTTAAGGGAAATATTTTGCCTGTACAGTCTTATTTGGCAATCCAGTTTTATTTTACAAGTACAGGCAAAAAAGTTCCTACATGCGTGATGTTGATCAATAATCCTGTTGAATATATGACCTAACTACTGAACAGCATTGTGTCTATAATTGTTGGAAAGTTTTGTTTATTGTGACTATCGCTTGATGAAGTATCTATTAGTGAAATTCATGTTCATGCATCATTGCCTGAAGAAAGTGCAAATGCAAATGAATTGTGTGCTAACACTATAATTTGTGAAAGAACATTTGTGAAACAACATGCTACAGCGATTTTGCTAAAAACTTTCTCATCAAGAGATGGTATCTCCATCAGTTCTTCTGGAGAAAACCATGTTTCCCAATACTCCAAAGAATTTCTCAGCCTTGGTCATTTAAAATATTTGGATTTCAACTCCCAGAAATCCTCAACCAGTGTGCTGACTGTTGAATTCTGGGAATTGAAGTCCACTCGTCATAGAGAAGTTAAGGTTGAGAAACATTGCCACTGATGTCCATTGGAGCTGATAACCTACCTTGTGCATCCTGCTCCCCATTGTGGAGATATGGTCTCATCTGTTAATTCTTCACCATTGCCTGAAGTCCCCGTTGTGGCATAGCTTTGCTGTAATTGGCTGTCTGTAACTTGATTCTTGAGACGTCTGCATCCCAAAATCAAGGGGTTATGTTGAGGATCAAGAGCACATTATGCTCAGTTCCCCCGTAAGCCTCAGATTATCCTGGTTTCATCAGCAGCTGCATGAAATAATTGGGAGACAACATATTTTTTTTCAAATTGTAATATTCCTGTGACAAAATATATTCCATAAATATGACAGATCAGCAAGAATACACATTTGTTGACTTTCCCACTGCTGTCCTGACAGCAGTAATTTATAGCTTTATCCAGAACTGTCCTGTGCATGCATCAGTATGTTTCTCTGCCTCTTGTTCTAACTTGACTTGCCAGTTATTACCTTCATGTTCTCACCTGAGCAACAGGTCTTGTCAGTTTCATTTAATCAGGTGACAGCAAGAGAAATAATTACTTTTGACGCCATCAGCAATATGTTATCTTGGCTGAATCAAGATGCTTCCAGTTTCTGTGCAAAATATGTTGAAAAGGGCAGTTCTAACATTCCTGGATCTGGCTCAGCCAATTTGCTGTTTCTATTTCTGCTCCTATTGACAGTGGAAATTAAATGGAAGAACCCTTTGAGCTATGTATTCATTTTCCATTTATTCATGTGTATTGTTACTACAATTTACGAATCTCTCCATTTGCAAATACCATCTATATCCTAACTATTTGCATTATTTTTCCTCTAGGTGAAATTGAAATATTACTCCCATTTTACCCTTTTATAAGCATATCTTTACCCCTTTTTAATTAACAATGATTGTTCTATAAAACAGGATTGGTCACTGTATATTTAAGCCTAATTCAGTATTATATAAAATTTGGCATGTGAAGCATAACTATCCGTCACTTTTCAAAGCATTGTTTAAACTTGTTGAGGTAATACAGTCACTTCATGGGGGAGCCTGAGTTCCATCTCTGGATTAGGAAACAGTTGAATGGTTCCATTATTTCAGAATTTTATCTCACTGTGATATGAATTCTAATAGATATACAGATAACTTCTTGCTTATGCTGCAGCGTATTGTTTCAATAATGTTTTGTAATGTTCCAGTTATGTTTGCTTTACTAACAGAATAGATATTTGATTCAATGTACTTATTTGATCTGATGTATGTTCCAATAAGTATGATATTTTTACTATCTGGTAGGTCAGACTTTCTCAACCTGGTGCCCTTGGTATATGTGGGATGTCAAATCTCATAATCATTAACACAGGCCCCATCCTTGGTGTTTGGGAATGATGGGAATTGCAGTCAAACCCCTCTGGTGAGTACCAAGATGGGAAGGCTTCTGTATGTCCTGACACATGAAATTATTGTTTTGGGGTTCTTTTTTTTTAACTTGAGAAGTCTTAGTATTGGATTCACCACTAGTTGACACTGATTGTGTAGAGGCACAGACAGTCCTCAAGTTATGACCATTCATTTAACAACCACTGGAAGTTACAATGACATTGAAGAAAAGTGACCTACAATTGTCCTTGCATATGGCTGTTGCGGTCATGTGATCAAATTTGTTTACTTAGCAATCCACGTATACTTATGACAGATGCAGTGTCCCAGGATCATGAGATCACCATTTGTGACCTTCCCGGGAGACTTCTGAAAAGCAGAGTCAATGATCAGATTTGGATAACAATCAGAGCAAAACAGTTGTAAAATTGGGTGTGACTCATTTAACTCTACTTAGCAAAAGAAGTTCCAGTCATAATTATGGTTGTAAGTTGAGGACTATCTGTAAATTGGTTTTTGAGATATAATCTTGTAATGGATGCTCTTAACAAATTCCTTGAGAAAGGCAAAAAGAAAGGACATATTTTCTCTGAAATATTGGTTCTTGCATAGCATGCTGTTGCCACACAGTGGCTGTTTTGAAACATAACAGTAAAAATATATCAAATTCTGGAGTCTGAGCTTGGAGGATTTTGAAAAGGATCTAAGCAGCATTACATCGGGTGAGCAACTGAGTTCCAGCCCATTTAGGCATTGTAAGATAAATTGGAGAAAAGTGTATAGGAGCACAGCTTATTCGGACCCGTTTGGGATCTAAGTGACTTAATTCACAAAGAATGTAATTAATTAATGAATAAGAGTCCTTCTACACAAAACTCTTTCCATAACCAATCTCTCCAAAGGATTTTCAAGCCAGAAATGATGATGATCAATCAATTGTTGTCTTTCCTGGTGACCTATGGAAGACGAGAAGAAGCAGAGAGTACCATAGACTTATTCAACTGTCCAATAAGAGAAGGCAGAATTTGACATTCAGTTACTGCCCTCTGCTTATGTCTTAGAAGCTTCTGGAAAAAAACATCCTCCTTGCCCATGTCTCCACCCAGAAGGAAATAAAAATAACTGCTTTTTGTTTCTGGTAAATGTGGTATTCACTTTGCAAATTTATGAGCTCCCTGGTCCTCAAGACTTCACACTTCTTGCCGATAAATTCACGTTGAAAGCTGTGATGATAGCAGGACATTGCAGTGTTGCAACTGGAAACAGCTTCAGGA
Organism: Thamnophis elegans; assembly: GCF_009769535.1. Lineage (NCBI taxonomy): Eukaryota > Metazoa > Chordata > Lepidosauria > Squamata > Natricidae > Thamnophis > Thamnophis elegans. Next base: position 98,228,963 of record NC_045558.1, read on the forward strand.
CACCACCATTATCTCTGCTTGGAAAGATGCAGAGAAAGAAATGACTCACTTAAGACCAAAAGCTGGGTGATGGGATGAAGCAAAATTTTGCATAGACTGCTTATATAAACAAGGAAAATCAAGCCAGTTTCTTACCAAATTGTGAAATTTGCTACAAGGATATGACTGAATTTGATGCTAAGACGTTTATAAAACCTACTGGAGAACTCCATGGAAGATGGGGTAAAACAGGAGCACCCCAAAACAGTGCATATCACTCTGCAGAACCCAGCAGCATCACAGATGTAAAAGTATGGCTTGTCAATGCCAAAAGCTGTGCTTTTACTGAACCAAAAGAAAACTTAATAAATGCCAAGAGGGAAACAATGTGGGAGTGCAGCAACTCAGTAACAGTGCTGGATTAGCTGAAATATATGAATAGAATGCCCTAAGCTGGCCTCCAACCCATTTTAATTTTGGCCTACATTGTTTTTTGTAATAAATGCACTAGCAATAAGCAAGAAGTCTGAAATTTGATCCAATTAGAATGGAATAGTGAGAAAATGTGGGATTCAGCTGAATACTCAGCAATGTTTACCTTTCTTTACTAATTTTCTATTTTGGTTCTGATTCAGCAACACTTTTTCTTTTAACTTGGATACTAGTTTAGGCAGAAATGTGTCTTTAAGTATGATCCACCACTCTGCTATTGCTGCCAAAAAAGCTAACGCAGTCCAGGTTGCATAGAGGAATAGTTTCATGATCATATGAAATGATAGCACCACTTTATACTGCACTAGTAAGACCACACTTTAAATACTTCATCCAATTCTGGTCACCACGCTATGAAAGGGTGTTAAGAATCTAGAAAGAGTGGAGAGAAGAGCACAAAAATGATCTAGAAGTTAAACCATATGATGAATAGTTGAGGGAACTAGGTATGTGTAGTCTAATAAAGAGAAGGACTAGAGTGAAACAAAACCAGTATTCAGTATTTGTGGGGCTTAAACAGAAAAAGGGCCCAGCCTATTTTCTAAAGCAGCTTACTGCAGGACAAGAAAAAACAGGTGGAAGATCATTAAATAGAGATCCAGTCTAAAACTAAGGATACATTTCCTGATAGGACAATTAATCAGTATAATGGCTTACCTCCAAATGTTATGGGTGCTCCATCACTGGAGGTTTTCAAGAAGAGGCTGGACAGAAATTTGTCTGGAATGGCATGGGATCTCCTATTGAGCAGGGGTTGGATTAAAAGACCTCTAAGGTCTCTTCTAACTCTATTATTCTACATTCTATATCTAGTTGTGTGTAAAAAAAAAATTAGCTCCTATGGAATTTTTGAATTATTTTGGTACTGAATATTATAAGAATAATCATTGTATTTTTCTAAACAAAAAATGGTGGAGCCCCTGTTTATTGGTTTGTTTGTTTTTTGGTCTTTTGAAAAATGAATAATTATAATTAGTGCTGCTATGAATAGAATAGAATAACAGAGTTGGAAGAGACCTTGGGAGTTCTTCTAGTCCAACCCCCTGCTTAGAGAGGAAACCCTACACCACTTATGTTGGTTATCCAACATCATCTTAAAAACTTCCAGTGTTGGGGCAATCACAACTTCTGGAGGTTCTCATTAATTGTTCTAACTGTCAGGAAATTTCTCCTCAGTTCTAAGTTGCTTCTCTCCTTGATTAGTTTCCACCCATTGCTTCTTGTTCTACCCTCAAGTGCTTTGGAGAATAGTTTAACTCCCTCTTTGTGGCAACACCTGAGATATCATGCTATCATGTCTCCTCATTCTTTCTTTTCATCAAACTAGACATACCCAATTCCTGCAACCGTTCTTCATATGTTTCAGCCTCCAGTCCCCTAATCATCTTTGCTGCTCTTCTCTGCACTCTTTCTAGAGTCTCAACATCTTTTTTACATTGTGGTGACCAAAATTGGCCTTACCAAGTGTGGCCTTACCAAGGCATTAGAAGTGGTATTAACACTTCACGTGATCTTGATTCTATCCCTCTGTTTATGCAGCCTAAAACTGTTGATTTCTTTGGCAGCTGCTGCACGCTGCTGGCTCATATTTAAATGATTGTCCACTAGGACTCCAAGATCCCTCTCACAGTCACCACTGTTGAACAAGGCACCACCTATACTGTACCTGTGCATTTTGTTTTTTGCCTAAATGTAAAACCTTACTTTTTTCACCATTGAATTTCATTTTGTTAGATAGTGCCCAATGTTCAAGTCTGAAGAGAATACTCTTCATTTCTGATTATCCTTCACAAAAATGCATCTAACTCAAATACCAAGGCAAATTGAAATGGTATCAATGTATCCGTTTAGAAATTAACAATTCTAATTATCAATGAAACTTTATTCCAATTTAAAAAGAGTTGAATAGGAGGGTAGGATAGGTAGGATGCATGAGCCCTTCTTAATAACTGTCTACTTAAAAGCTGCCTAGCTAATTCTAAAGATGAAAAAATGAAGAGAGAAAGCAGAGAATTAGGATCTGCCTATCAATGCAGAACGACAACCATCAATATTTTAAATTTGCACATGGAAATTTAAAGTGGATTGATTCCGCCGCCCCCCCCTGCAAATTTGCACTTTCTTTTTTCCCTTTTTCTCATTCATGTGTAAATGGCTGCACTACAGGTAAATAGGTCAAATAATCTGGCAGTTTAATGGATGGTTCCTACTTAGAAGATGGTATATATCAGGGCTGTCAAACTCCCAGCCCACAGACCGGATGCATCATGCGCTGAACCATGCTCAAGTCCTGTTTAGCGAAAGGGAGAAAAGTCCCGATATATCACATGATGCCGCTGTGACAACATGAGTTTGACACCCCTGGTATATATGAAATTTGATTGTAGCTGATAGAAATTGAAAACTCAAGCTTGGTAGCATTATGTGATGAAAATGCATTTCAACTGCCAGCTTATTTTTAACAAGACCCTGATGGATTAAAAAAAACCCAAACCAAACCAAGTAAAAGAAATGTTTTTGTTTAATTCTCACTTGCTCCCTGTAAAGCAGGAGTGTCAAACTCGCATTGTTACTGTGACATCATGTGATGTATCGGGACTTTCCCCTCCTTCGCTAAATTAGGTGTGGGCGTGGCCAGCATGTGATGCATCCGGCTGGGAGTTTGACAGCCCTGCTGTAAAGGAATAGCTTCTGAATATAATTCTAGGTCACCATCTGAGTCAGCCAGATGTTTGTGATTTCACTAAGTAGATACCTGACCAGCCGCTCTTTGAATCACTTGAAACTGATATTCTTTAGTCGTTCAATTTAACCTCCAGTTAGAGGTCAAAAGAATGGAAGCAGAAGGACTATTATTGGATCTTTCTCTCTCTCTTCCATCTGTCTGAGCCTTCAATTTTGAATGGCCGTGCTGCGATATGAATTGCATATTTAGGGAAATGGAAAGTGTTCTCCACATTTCTGCCAGCTTTAGTTACCCGTAATGTATTTGAAAGGGTCTGGATGTTTTTTCAGTAAGCTACCTACTTACATCTATATCGTAAGTAGAGTTAGTGTTAGGTTATAATTCAAAAAGGTTAAGCTGGTAACTGGAATGGTGAAATTGAAGCTCTTTCCATTTTATATATGTGATGCGCATAAGGAGAGAGATTTGTTTGCATTATGACTCTTGTCACCTGAAAATTTTTGATTTCAGCCCACAGATATTCCTGTTCACTTTTTCTTCACCACCTTGAGTTATTTGTTTAAAAAAAGGTGTGATATAAATAAATAATTCCTAACACAGAACTCGTGCAAAAAAAAAAAGAGGTTGTGCTTCAATTATGCCATTGGCCAGTTTGATTCTGATTTAATTCTTTGTAGTTATTTATAAAATTAAATGTTTTTATCCCTTTTCTAAGAGTGCCAAGAAACCACACTGGCTCTCCAGAACTTACTGCAAAAACTTGGCAGGATGATAGAGTCAAGCCATTCTTTAAGCATTCTAGTTCTAGATTTAATATTTGTTTTGGGGTCCCCCCTTTCAGTTTGGGATGAGTTGTGCTATTTTGTCTTCCAGACCCTGCCTATATGAACCTTATCCACTGCTACATTCAAACCACCAAAGAGAAAACCAAATATTATGGCCAACCACTTATCCATCTTTTTTATTTTAACTACTTGCACGTATGCATTATCTTTCAAAGTTAATAGCCAATACAAAGTCACTTAAAATTATAAAATATTCAGGGTCAATATGTTGCAAAAAGAAAAAAAAAGGAAAAGAGAGTAATATACATTTTCACAGAAGCAGTTATACTTTTGTATGAACTACTTAGCAAACTTAAACACCAAATTAAAAACAGAATAAAACAAAATTGATTACTGATTCAAAACCAAAATAGAGAGTTTAAAAAGAAAAACAAGCAGATCTGAGTACCTGCTAAGTCCCAAACTTTGTAATAGGTGGAATCTAATTTAGATCTCCCTTTACGATGTCCAGGGCTAAGATATTTATTACAAAAAATAAATTGAAATCCGCTGGAAGTCAACTTAAGGCTCTTTGTCCACAATAATTGTGTTCAGCATTGTCACTGACTTGTGTGCCCACATTATTCTCCTTTGTCATCTTGCAATAAGATTGTTGTAATTCTTGCAAATTTCAGCTGCACTTAATAGCATTAAAACTTCATCTGCAACAGCTTGTGTTAGATTGACTGTCTTACCATTGTCATGTTATATTACCCTTCTTAAATTTTCAGAGATTATTCTTTTTAATTTAGATGCCTACAATATGGACATCAGAATATAGATTTATTCTTTGTGCCCTTCCTGTGACCAAAACACTGATATTGCAACATTGGAAAGATAAATGTAATGACTCCATGTATTCAATGGACTGAAGACCTGGTTACATTTGCCATCTATGAGTAGTTTGTCTGTAGATGTAGAACTTTGTATAGCCAAGTGTAATGAAAGATGGAACAGTTTTACAAATGGAGTAGGTTAAAGATAAATGAGTTATATAAATGTATTGGAAATCAATATATGTGTGCTTGAGTATTTACATTAGATACGTCACTATAGAATTGTAACTCTTACACTGCAATGATATGCTATGTTTTTTCTGTTGGAATTTTTCTTTTTCACTTCTAAAAAAGTGCTTTTTATGTAGTTTCTTTTTTAAAAAAATGTATGTATTTCCATTATAATTATAACATTAAATTTTTTGTTATTTTAAAAGCAATAATAAATAAATAAATATTAGATCATTGGTATGAGAAATTTTCTGGCTGCTGGTGTTTTCTGATGGAATACTTGATTCTTGTCAATACCCATAAAGCCCTATATAACATAGAACAGAACAGAACAGAATTCTTTATTGGCCAAGTGTGATTCAACACACAAGGAACTTGTCTTTGGTGCATATACTTTCAGTGTACATAAAGAAAAATAAAATAGAATACATTCCTCGAGAATCATAAGATACAACACAGTGAAAGTCATAGGTGACTAATAAGCAATCAAATTATACAAAGAAACAAAACAATATAAATTTTAAAGATACAAGCAACATGGTTATAGTCATAAGTGGAAAGAGCTTGGTATATTATCTGCTTGAGTGACCAGAGAATACCTGTAGGAGGCTCCCTTGGGGTGAAACAGTTTCCTATCTAGAAACAAAAGTAGCCGTATTTTTAAGACCTTCAAAAGGATAGTGAAACCTGGCTCTCTTAAAAGATTTTTCTTTTAGGTTACTATATGCAGCAACCAAGGCTAGAATGATCCGGTTCTATGATTACTTTGTATCATTATTGTATTGTTTATATCACACTTTGTTACTGTGTCTGCATTTTGTCCAAAGTCCTTCAGGATTAGTTTGTAAGATTGATAAATCTTATGACAAAATGAGTTTCTTTAAATGTTAGACCATAGTTCGTTTGTAATCATCATGTGCTGAACAAACTATATTAACTAGATACATATTATATCAAAGTCATACGCCTCCATATATAAATTAATGCAGCTTTCAAACATATGATTGACTTGGAAAGGCAGACTGTGTCTACTTGCCTGGACATTTGCAGTAGACTTTTATTTATCTATTTGTAAAATGTATTAGCTGCCCATCTTACGGTTCCACCACAAAACCGCGGAGGACAAAATCGCGCTCGACGAAAGCGCGCATTTGACGTCATCACAGCACGACGAAAACATCGCGCTGTGATCGAAAAATGTAAAAATAAAGCGAAAAACTTACCCTAACCCCCCCAAACCTAACCCTAAACCTAACCCTTAACCTAACCCTAAATCTAACCCTAAACGTAACCCTTAACCTAACGCTAAACCTAACGCTAACCCTTAACCTAACGCTAAACGTAACCCTAACGCTCTAAACCTAACTCTAACCCTTAACCTAACCCTAACCCTAACCCTAAACCTAACCCTTACCTTTATGTGAATTGGCTTGCTTTAATTTTAATTTTATTTCAATTTTTAATTTTTTTCGTCGCGCTGTGATGACGTCAAATGCACGCTTTCGTCGAGCGCAATTTTGTCCTCCGCGGTTTTGACGGGTCACACATCTTACCACATGGTAACTCTGGGCGGCTTACAATATTAAAAGATAAAACTACAAAATCTAATGATATAAATATAATGCTATAAAACTCAGCCTAGCTAAAATGATGGGGAGAAAGGGAATATGATGAGAAGGGGAGGTTGTGCAACTGTTGCTAATCTATCAACCACTCCACCCTCAATGAAAACCCCTCCATTGGAGCTCCAGGTCAACTGGCTGAGCCAGATTTTTAAGCTCTTATGGAAGGTAAGGGGAGGGGGTTGGAGCCATCTTCACTTGGGGAGGGTGTAAGATGTTCCAAAGAGCAGCTGCAACTGCAGACAAGGGTCTTCTCCTGGACCTCACTAGCCTGAATACCCTGTCCGACGGAGCCCATGGCATGCCTCCTCTGTTGGCACAGCTGGGGCTGGCCAATCCCAGTGGTATGAGACAATCTTTCAAATAGCTTTGACCCATGAAGGGCTTTAAAGATGATTACCAGCACCTTGAATTGCACCCAGAAATAAACTGATAGTTAGGGCAGTTCATGGAGCAGTGGGGTTACATGGACCACACGCGAGGGGTCCCAAATCTGGTCATTCCATGGCAGTCGGCATCAGCTGTAGCTTCTCAATGCTCTTCAAGAATCAAAGATTTCCAGAAGCGTATCTTCTCAATCCACCTGAAACCATTGACTATTACGACAAACACTTGAAAGATGTTTTAAGAATTCACTAATCTTCAAGAAATCTAGTGTACCACTGGATGTACTCTTAAACATAAAAAAAATTCTTTTGTTAAAACATAGCTCTGAATGGCAATATTAGTTCAGAATGTTAGAAATCTTGTCTAAATAAAGAGACATGGAAGAATATTTCAGAATAATCCCATGTAAGGTTAAAGATAGACCATTTAACAATACATACAGTATATAGCAATAGTAGTTAGATAGATATACTGGTTTACCAAGTCAGTATATTGCCCCCAGTAATTTGGGTCCTCATTTTACCCAATTTGGAAGGCTGATTCAACCTTGAGCCTGGTGAGATTTGAACTGTCAAATTGCAGGCAGATGGCAGTCAGCAGAAGTTGCCTGCAGTACTGTACTCTAAACCACTACACTACCATGGCTCATATACAGTATATAGATTGGATAATATTCGAAATATTGAAAGCAAATTTCAAGTTTGAGTGTAATAATAGTAATAAAACGATAAAGAGGATATCCAATTCATATGAACTCAAAATATATAATGACTTACAATGATCTCAAGATCTCACCAAATATTCCTTAAATTTAAAGGATGTGGAAATGGAAAAAGGCACAGCAGAAATTATTAAAATAAAAAAAAATACAACAAAATAAGAGCTACAAAACCTCGGGAACTTTGCAGTGCTACATGTATTTGTCCTGATTCAGACAAGCCATAGAAGAGATGTAAGGAAAAAAAAAGTAATGAGAAAATAGCAGCGAAAAAGTTGGAGGGAAATTGGACTACAGTTCCCAGCTGGCAGTGCGGCCAGGCTCCGCCTTTGCACCTGCTGGAGGAGAGGCTTTGTCTAGGTCGGAAACATAAGGAAGAAAAGAGAAGGAAAAGTTTCTCAGTGTTCCTTCTGGGCTGCATGCCGGTCGTTCTTAGAAGGACGGCAAAAGAAAAAACAGAGAACAAGAAAAGTTCAGGTAAACAGATTTGGCTGCAGTAGTATAAATGGCAAAACAAGTAACTTGAGAATTCTTCCGGGGGGAGGGATCGGGGAGGGATGCTTTTTAAAAGCGGGGAAGAGGGTCCATTGCACATTCACATTCTGTAGAATGCGTGCGATCCGGGGTGCCTTTCATATCGCCTTTTGCATTTTAAGTACGACTCTCTCCCTTGTTTAGCTTTCAAGGGGAACAGAAATGGTGAAAGCTTTTTAAAACTAGAAACTAATCGCAAACTATGAGATTTCTACTTTTCGAGCTGCCAAAGACACGGGAGATTATTTTTTCGGGAGGGGGGGAGTGTGGCGGATTCTTTTTTAATACAATACCATACAATAGCGGAGTTGGAAGGGACTTTGGAGGTCTTCTAGTCCAACTCCCTGCCCAGACAGGAAATCCTATACCGTTCCAGACAAATGGCTATCTAACATCTTCTTAAAGACTTCCAGTGTTTTATTTCTTGTGGCTTTAGGACTCGGTGATGGATATTCCTTCAACCACCGATTTTTCTTTGCAGAAGAGAAGACTGGGTGGGAGATGGAATATATAAACTTGAAAGGTTCAGTAGCGGTTTGATTACTAAGCCTAAAGATGAGATTCATCCTTCTCTTCCTGTCTCCCAGCACTTCGGATTAGCCTATGTACTTCTCCCTCTTGTCCCATGGAGAAATGGGCGCCAATAAAAACGGGAGTGGATGGATTCCCCCACCTTCCCTGCAAACTAAAATGCTGCTTTGGTTTTCCATCTGTCTGATTCTACTTCTGAAAGAAGTTCAAGAAAGTGCTAGCCCTGCTTTGCGTTCACTGTTTAGCTAAAAGTTAAATTAGCCAGGGCATGGTTAATAGCTTTTCATGGTTCATTAGCGACATTCACAATCAGATCCTCTGAGAGATATAGGCAGGCTTGCATGCCACGGGATGTTTCTCCAATGGTGGTGCAGGAGGGGTAAGTCAACATTTGGAAGATTTTGATGGTCTCTCTCTGCCTTAGCCAGCAACCGCTTTTTCCCACCACCTGACTCTGTGCTATTTTAGTCAGACTGGAAAAGCATGTACAGAATAGCATTTAATGAATCCTACAAAATAGTCATATCATTTGCATTTGCCTAGCTGTATTCAAAGTGATTTTTCTATAGAGAATTGTTTCCAATTCAATAAATAAGGAATGAAAATAATTTAAACGTACATTTTTATATGTAGCTTAATATATTTTTACACCAAAGGACAAAAATACCATCTCATAATGTAAATGTATAATTAATAAAAATCATAAAGCAGTTATAAAAAGCAAAATGTAAAAAAAAAATCCATACATTAAAATATTCCAATTTTCCATTCTGTTTTAGCACTGTTAGGACCAGGTTCATGTAATTCTATTACATCTCTTATTTTTTAAAGTCTGTACTGTTTTCCTCTGATTAAATCTTCCTTTTCTCCAATTTGCAAGCACAAAGATTGCCAGCATTTTAAATGCTAGCTGCACCTCTGCAGCCACTAGTCTCAGTTGCTCATATGCTATCTTACTGCATTAGTTGGATTTTGGATTGCATTAGTCACAATCTGGAATCAATTTTCATTGTGCATTAAATCAAATATTGCATTATTGGATCAATTGTGACCTACCTGTAGTAAATCACAAACCATTGTTGTGAGCTGCCCAGAGTTGTTTAAGAAGGCTAACTATATAAATATCTTATATATTTAGCAAATGCAGTTCATGTTAGTCTGGATTCTGCCGGACATGTGTGATGTTACTGAAACATATTTGGAGTCCTGAGACTTTCTGCTTGATCTAGCCACTGGGGATGGCAGAGAATTGCATTACTGAAGTATCCTATAGGAAAACCAACAGAAATTTGTGTTGTGTTTTCAGGATTGACAAAACTATTATGGGATAAACTTTGTAGATGAAAGCCTGCTTTATCAGATTGATCCAAAGATACAGCAATAATCTGTCTTAAACAAATTCAGGATCATAGATCTTCAGGAGACATAGAGGGCTTTTAATGCACTATGCAACCCATTGCCCCATTTTTCATTTTTGTTAGTAACTGGATAAACCCATCTCATCCATCGCTTACCCCATTTGTTTTGTCCTGAGTTTTGCTCTGAGTGTGGTCAATGGTCAACTTGCTTATGAGCAACAGATTACTGAAGATGGCATTGAGACACAGTAAATTTTGTTAAGATACAGAAGCCAGGCACTTACTGAGACATCCTTAGGCTTAGTATTTTCTTTGGCAAAAGTTAAATTTTGATTGCAGAAGAAAATTCAGCAAGCTGAGTGTTGAACCCTCAACTCCTTTCAACCCCCAGGTCTTCATGGCTAATGGGAATGGACTGTAGGACATGGAGTCCTAAATATATGTCTGTAAGTCTGCAAATAGCCATAACAGCTATTTCAGTTGCTTCAGTGGAATGATGATCTGAAATGTTATATTAGCACGTGTCCCAGAGTACTGATTGATTAAAAATTCCTTCACAATTCTGTGAACCTTTTGTGTTTAGAGTGACCAGGAAAAAAAATCTATTAAATAGTGTTACATTCCTGGAACGCTTAAGCCACAGTGAGCCCAAAAAGAAGACAACTTAAACAGAGGCTTGAATAACATTCAGCATTTAATCTTTGATCAAAGTTTATATAGCTAAAATATCACCATCTTCATCATTTTAGCCATTGTCTATCCACTTCAGGATGAAGACCTGTTCTGCATGTTTCCAACCAATTCGTTCCTGAGCTTTCTTTTTCCAATTGGGCCTGCAGTAGTTGCTAAAGTTAAAAATATAAATGTAAATTAAAACCACAGAAGAGTGCCTTGCATGCAAATATATCCATTTGACAGGCTTTCTATTTTCATTGGATCCCCAAGCCTGCTAATATGTATATTACATGTTGAGTGACATGTAGCATGTTATATAGAATAACATATATAATACATGCTATTACTTGGAGGGTGCTGATGTGTGAAGACTTAGAAGCTCCTTAAAATGGATGGAGGTTTCCAAGCCCAACACCCAGAGACTATATAGCAGATGGAAAGATGGGTGGGTCGATAGATGTCTATGGAGATTCTGTGGAATCATAGAGGTCCTGGTTGTCCCAAAGATGATTTTCCAAAAAGCAACTGGACTTTCTTGAGTTTCGTTTCATTTTGGGTTTTTTTTTTGTTCCATTTAATTTTGTTTAGTTTCTTTCTTCAATTCTCTGAAGAATTGAAGACGGTTCTTGGATGAGAAGCAAAATGCTTTAGAAGAAAAAGCAAGAAAGTCCAGTTGTCTTTTCCCAAAGCACCTTTGACGAGTGCCAAAGCTCTTGTCCTGGACAAAACTTATAGTTTCCTGGAGTACATCAGTAAGCTGGCCTTGAAAGACGAGCTGCTGAGAGGCAGCAGCAAACATGGGAGAAAAATCAAGCAGAGAAAATGCAGGACAGGACCCTGAATGAGATGTACCATCAACAGATAGGAGGGTTGGCTGACATTGGGAAATCCTATCAGTGGCTGGAGGAGCTGGACTAAAACATCACTGAGGCACTGAACATAGCAGCACAATAATGGGCACTAAGCACCAGAGCCACAGAAGCAGAGGTTTGCCACATTGGACAGGACCTGGGGTACAGATTTTGCAGAGAGGCCTCAGAGCAGGAGTGGGTTCCTGCCAGTTCTAACCTCTTCTATAGAAGAGGTTCCACAAATCTACAGTGCCGTTTAGAACCGGTTCCATTTCCCTCACCCCGCCCATCCACACATCATCAAGATGAAAAGCGAGAGGAGGAATTCTGGGAGTTGAAGTCCACAAGTCTTAAAGCTGTCAAGTTTGAACACCCCTGGGGTCTTGTAACTTGACAGCTTTAAGATTTGCACACTTCAATGCCAGAGTTCCTGAGCCAACATTCTGGTTGCTAAGCAAGAGCATTGTTAAATGAGTTTCACCACATTTTACAAGTTGGCCACACCCTCCCCATCACATGGCTGGCAAGCCACTCCCACCTGGTCACATGGCTGGCAAGCCACTCCCACCCAGTCACATGGCCAGCAAGCCACTCCCACAAAGCAGGCCACATCTACAGAAGAGGTTCTAAATTTTTTTGAAACCCACCACTGCCTCAGAGACAGTCCAACATAGTGGCAAGGTGTAGGATGCCGGCAGGAATAGCATGTACCAAATGGCACAACCAAGTAGCTGGCAGTGTGTGCTGGAATATCTGCACAGGGCATGAGCTTCCCAAGACTAGATGAAAGATTTCCCGGAAGGTCATAAGGAGGAATAACGGCTGGGATCCATTGGGACTACCAGACTGGATGAACAGGCAGTTAATGACTAATGAACGAGACAAAGATCGAGACAGTGATAGTGATAGACAGCAGTGTGAAGTTTAATCAAGTAGGAGTGTGCCCCAAAGGTGCTTTTTTTTGAAGATGCAACTGGACTTTTTTTTTCTTTGAAGAGGTTTCGCTTCTCATCCAAGAAGCTTCTTCAGCTCTGTCTGGATGGTGGAGAATGGAGGGATTTATACTTCTTGCAGACAGCTGATCATTTGCATTCTTTCAGCAAATCGTTAAGGCCATCTGGAAGGTGTCATTGGAGTCACCTGAGTGATGCAAATGGGTGTGGAGCCTTCTTGGAACTGCTGAAAGGACTGTGTTGTAGACTGAAGATAGATGATGTCGTATCCCTTCCCCTCTGTTGAGAGAGGGGATTTTCAATTTTGACAGATGGCCTCTTTGAGCCCTCTTTCAAATCAGAGGTCCTCTCTTGTCAAAAATGTGCACTTTGCTGCTGACAAAAGCGTGGCCTTTGTTTTTTAAGAACAGAAAATATTTGTTTTCAAATAAATTGTTTCTAAATTTGCATCCATTTAACTTAGCAAATTTGTTCTCTTGTCCTCTTTGTAATTAATAATTTCTGCTTCTTTGTCCCATCCTCGTCCCCCCAAAAAACCCATTGGCTCATTTTGACTTCTGGCTCATTCACTGACCTCCTTTTTCTCAGCTTCTTGCTTAGGAAGCTTACAATAGTTAGCCTAGTTGGTAGTCTACAGGCAAAATGCTATCAACAGCACACTTCTGAAACTGTCCAATATTAACTTCAAGTTAGCTGTTGTCAAGTCTTGTTCAAAAAACCCTAATATAGTAGTCAAATAGGCTTGGCCAAATTGTTATGTCTTATGATTAAAACAGTGTTTATAAAGAAGTCCGCCTAGTATAAGTTTCCATAGTTTAATTGCCAAGGATTCCTTCCTTCCTTCCTTCCTTCCTTCCTTCCTTCCTTCCTTCCTTCCTTCCTTCCTTCCTTCCTTCCTTCCTTCCTTCCTTCCTTCCTTCCTTCTCCTTTCTTCCTTCTCTTTCTTTTCTTTTATCATTCCTTACTTTCTTTTCTTTCTTTCTTTCTCCTCTTTCTTCTCTTTCTTTCTTTCATTCCTTCCTTTCTCTCCTTCTCTCTTCTCCCTCCCTCCCCCATCTCTCTTTCTTAGGGAGATGGTGATGAAAATGAAGTGGATAATTCTTTTGAACTATCCATAAGAAATATCTCTGGTTGAAGCTATTCTCTTTGCTTCTCACTATCAATGAAAAATAATCTGGCCAAAGTCTTCTTCTTTTTTAGGGTGGGTGGGTGAGCTTTTGACACCTTCTAGATAACAGGGATATAAACCTGTGGAAAGTTTTCACAGCAATATTCTGATAATTAAGAATCGTAAAAGAAGACTCCATTTCAGTAAGATCTCTACAGAAAAGGCTTTCTAGCTAAACTAAAGAAGTAAGCCTTTCCTGCTGTCGCTTGCCTTAACCATGCTAAATATTGGCTACACTTATGATAGGGCTGGCCCTTTTCCCAGACAGTTACTATGCCATGAGGCCAGATCAAGAAAAGCTGCAAGGCTACGTAGCACCAATCATTGAGCTTCCAGAATTGACTCACTGAAGCTCCTTGGGAAGAAGCCATAGGATATATTTCCTTCTGTGATTAGGAAAAGGAGTTGGAGGTTCACGGTAATAAATATATGTAATAAATAATAATTACTATGGAGTGGGATGGCTGTATAGGAATGATAGAAGCAGTCACAGTGTGAAGGGCTAGCAAAGATTTGGAGATCCATACGGATCGCTGGATTCTTGTGTTATCTTTCCGGCTCAATAGCCTAAATATCCTGCATCAAAAGAGTAGTTAGTTGCCAAGCATTCTGGTCAGAGATTATTTGGGATGGGATTCAAAAACAGCTTTCTTTTTATGGGCATGTTTGGGAATTCAAAAGAATGCTGATCTGCTTGTTGCTTTACGGACCCCTTTCTCTTTCTCCTTGTTCTTCTTGGAGGCTTCTCGCTCTTGGAAAGATATGGCTGGTAAGGTCTAGATACTCTCAGGGACTGAAATAGGAGCTTAGAGCATGTGCACTCATGTGGGTTTCCTCTCCCATCACCCAGAGCAGATTAGAGACAAGAGGAGTTGGAGAGCAATGCGTTCCCTGGCCTGACAATGGGTATGTCATCTAATGCAGGTGCAGAATGCTTGTATCTCTATATAGGTTTTCTCTCTGGGCTCACACAGGGGTGTGTTTTGCTACCTCATAGGCCATTGTGATTTATTGCAAATAAATCTCCCAAATACCATCCGCATCCATGGGGTGATCAAGATAACAATTTCTACCCCTTTCAGTTTTTCCTCACTAACCCTTGTGCAGTCCCACGGGCAATCCAATTGTCAGAACACAAGCACAGGTTTTCTGCCAGTCTTTTAAATCGTTTAAAGGAAATTCAGAAATAAAAAGCATCGCTAGTGGCCATTGTTCATCACAGATCCTTTTATTATAATATTGTTTTCGTAACCATGGATATTGTTCTTTGCATTGAAACATTTAGTGCAATTTAGCTCTATAGTGTTAAGATGTTATCTACTAGAAAATTGGTACTGTAAGTGTTTTCCGTGACTTCCCCCTCTAAATATGACGATGCAGTTCCAGTGCAGAGCCGGGGCTTCTCCTTAATGGTTTTTGAATGTGTGTTCAGTGTGTTAAAGAGTTTCTGAACTTTGTATACTTTGTACCTTCCATTATTCACTTTCGTGTATCCATTTTTCTTTCATTTTCAATACGATTAACAATTCTAGTTTGATGTAAAATACAGCCCTTTTAAAGGGACTGTGCACAGGGATAGCTTTGGCTCCCCGGGGGAGCTGTGGCTTTGTGCTGCTTGGCCATGCTGGGGTTGGGCTTCGTGTTGTGAAGGGCTTCAAACCACATTGCAGCTCAAGGGTTTCTTGCAGTCCCAAAGCCATGGCGCACCAAGAAGCCGCTGGACTGAAGCATGGCAAGCAGCAACAATACTGCATGGTTTTGGGCGGTATGCTGCCCATAGGACAGGGTGCTGAACAAAGGCAGAGTTGGGAGAAAATAGGCAGATGGGGCAGTGGGAGGGGAGGCAGACCCTTACCTCACCAAAGCTCAGGGGTGAAAGGGATCAACAACCAGAATAGGTTGGTTTAGGGTGGATCCACAATTAATGACTGGTAGAATTTGCTTGATGGTAGCAATGAGGAGTAAGGGGGTTGCTATTGCTACATGATGTGGTTGTAGGATGCCCTAAAGGTCCTTTTTTCAAAAGAAACTTGACTTCCTAGGGTTTCCCCCTCCCTTTCAAAATATTTCATTTTTCATTCAAGAAGCTTCTTCGGTTCTTTCCAAAGGGAAAAAAAGAAGCCAAGAACGTCCAGTTGCCTTTTGGAAAAAACACCTTTGGGACGGTTCCACCACAAAACCACGGACGACAAAATCGCGGTCGACGAAAGTGCATATGTGTCGTCATCACAGCGCGACGAAAAAGATCGAAAAATGTAAAAATAAAGCTAAAACCTTCCCCTAACCCCCCAAACCTAATCCTAAACCTAACCCTAAACCTAACCCTTAACCTAACCCTAAACTTAACGAAAAACCTAACGCTAACCCTTAACCTAACGCTAAACGTAACGCTAACGCTCTAAACCTAACCCTAACCCTTAACCTAACCCTAACCCTAACCCTTAACCTAACGCTTACCTTTATGTGAATCGGCTTGCTGTAATTTAATTTTTATTTCAATTTTTCGATCTTTTTCGTCGCGTTGTGATGACGTCACATACGCGATTTCGTCGACCGCGCTTTTGTGGAACGCGGTTTTGACGGGTCACGCTTTGGGACAACCGTGACTTGGATGATTGAGAATCTGCATTACATGACGTCCCACTTTATGACCACAATATGGTTGTGTATGAGGGGCAACCTCTTGGTTGAATCATAACCACGACGTGAAAGTGACAAGAGTATTAGATTTATCTGGACACCTCTCCCAATTGTTGGAAAGGGAATGAGAAGAGCTTAAAGAGCAAAATCTTCTTGCTGTCCGGAATTCATCTCATGAAAGGAGGCAAATATACGTGTTCCAGGATAATGTTGCAGGATCTGGGTCAGTCATCAGAACCAGAGGTTGAATCTTCTGTGGTTTCGGACTTGTGCTGGAGCCCATCCTTAAGAAACTTCTCTCTCACCAGAATGTCTCTCTAGCAGAATGTTTCTGCTAGAGAGAATTTTCCTGAGGATGGGCTCTGGCAAGAGTCCAAAAGCTCAGAAGACTCAACCTCTGGTCCCGGTGACCAACCCATATTGGATCTTGCAGAATTCATTTCCCTCAATTTTCGTTTCTTGAAATTACTTTGGATTCCAATCTTAGAAACCTCTCTGGCTTGAAGAAAAAGTGTTATTGAAAAATAATTAGAAGCATGGGAGATTAACTTTCTTTTACCTTTTACTTCGACCTTTTTGCTCTGAGGGATGTGGTGTTTCAGTGGCTAAGACACTGAGCTTGTCAATTAGAAAGGTCGGCAGTCCGGCGGTTTGAATCCCTAGTGCCGCCTAATGAAGTGAGCTCCTGTTATTTGTCCCAGCTTCTGCCAACCCAGCAGTTCGAAAGCAAGTAAAAAATGCAGGTAGAAAAGTAGGGAACACCTCTGGTGGGAAGGTTACAGCATTCCGTGCACCTTTGGCATTTTATCATGCTGGTCACATGACCACGGAGACGTCTTCGGACAGTGCTGGCTCTTCGGCTTTGAAACGAAGGTGAGCACCGCCCTCTAGGTCAGGAATGACTAGCACATATGGGCAAGGGGAAGCTTTACCTTTACCTTTGCTCTAGTCCTCAAATGTTATGAATGTACAGTCTATAAGCTTTACCTCCTCTTGTAAAGTATTCAATTTGTGTGTGGTTGGTTTGTTTGGTTAAAACTCTGCTTCTCAATCTTGGCAATTTTAAGATGTGTAAACTTCCAACTTTCAGAATTCTCCAACCAGCCTACATACCATAAAGTATGCCAAGACTGAGAAATGCGAGTTAAGACATGAATTTAATGCAGGCAATCCCCTTTTGCAGGCTTCAGAATTGCAGATCACTATGCTACCAAATCCCCACATGGTTTCTGAAAAATAGCAGCATAGTTACCTGCCATTTTGAGATGGAAAATATGAAAACCTCTCTGCCTACTGTCATGCATTACTTTCATCCTGTTCTCCTTTCTGTCCTTGATGCATCCTATTTGCCTTCATGCTTGCTTGTAAGCAGATATGTTCTTCTGACTTCAGTGAAGTATAGGAAAGTACACAGGCAGTTCTCGATTTACGTTGGGCTTAGGGCCCATTTGAAGTTATAATGGACCTCCTGAGGGCTATTATGAACCAGATTCCAGGCTCCAATAGCTGCTCCTCCTCTGCAGTCATGTGATCACATTTTGGGTGCTCAGCATACCCGGCCTGCATTTATGGCCATTTGTTGCATCCCATTGCATATGGCTGCAATTTACAACATTTTGTAAACTGGAAGTAAACCCGCATTTACTTCCAGTTTCTAGCAAAAAAATGTCCTTTGTGGACTATGGATTCACTTAATGGCCATGGTGGTCACTTAATTACCATGGCACTCACTTTACAACCACCATGTTGTTTTACAAGTTAGGGCTCAATTATAGTTATACGTTGAGGTCTACTTGTATCCACACTGGCCACACTGGTGTGGAATTGCAACAGGTTGTTGATTCCTTTCTATAAGGCATCCACATAACATGTAAAACAAGCCCTTATGAAACCAATGGCATTTACTTCTGAATAAATGTATGCCTTAGATTGTCTTGTAAATTAAACAGTGTATAAATAGTTGGTTGAAAAATAAATAGAAAAGCTCAGTACCTTTTCTAGTCTCCCTACAATTTTAGTAATGAAGTTATGTTTGTTTTAATTATACACTTCTAAAATAAATATTGAACAGGTGCACAATAGGCATCAGGGGGAAAATGTATTTTTAAACAACTGCTATAGTGTATTTTTAATTAATTTAATTAGCAGTGTGCTAGAAATTGGGCTCTAATTTGGTGAGTTCCAGTCTTATCTTAGATATAAGCCATTTGGATAACCATTTGTCTGAAACGGTATAGGGTTTCCTGCCTAGGCAGGGGATTGGACTAGAAGACCTCCAAGGACCCCTCCAACTCTGCTATTGTATTGTATAAAAGCCCTATACCACATACCTCTACAGGGTTGCTGTTGCAGGAAAACAGGAGGAGGAAAGAATTATTTATAAAAAATAATAAGGGCAGGGTACATATAAATAAAAAATAAAAATAATTGATTGGCATTTTTATATGACTGTAAACACACATTATGTATGTATATTTTTCCTATAAAATCTGCTAAATAGATGAAGCAAAGGTTTATGTATAGAAAAAGCACAATGCCTTCTTAATTGCAATTCTACTTGCAGGAAAGAACAATTATGAAATGAATGTAAGAGCTACTCTTCTAGAAGTCCCGTTGGAAATGTGGATTTTATAGCATCCAAATGTTATTTACAGAACAGAAAGCCAGATTCTGCAACAATGAGTGAAAAGAGGTGAAATACAGGTAGTCCTCAATTTACAGCCGTTTTCTTAATGACAATTCAAAGTTACAATGGCATTGAAAAAATGTGACTTATGACTGTTTTCCTTTTATGACCTTTGCAGCATCCCCATGATCGTGGGATCAAAATTCAGATGCTTGGCAACTGGCTCATATTTATGACTGTTGTTGTTGCCAGGGGTGGGCTTCAAAAATTGCAGCAATGGGTTTGCTGCAGCATTGCTGGATGGCCATGGCCAAGGTGGCCATGACCTCATTTGCCTCCTACAGCCTGGCAGGGGGGGGATTTTTCACCTTTCCCAGGCTCCAGAGGCTTTCTTTGAGCCTCCAGGAGGGTGAAAACTGCTTCCCCCGGGCTTCACAGCCACCCCCCCCCCCCGAGGCAGAAACAGGCCCATTTCTGGACTTCCAGAATCTTTAGTAGGCCCACCCTCCCCGAGCCTCCACATCAGCCCTGCACTTACCTGGCACGATGAACGGGCTGCGTGGAGACTCCAGGGAGGGGCGAGGTGGGTATGGCCAGCCAGCGGTGGCATTTTGGGGTTTGCAGAACTGGGCAGAATCCTAGCTTAGAGGATTGCCCGAATCAGTGTGAATTCCCAGCAGCCCACCCCTGGCTGTGTCCCCAGTGCTAAGTCCTCAACTTGCAACCACTTGATCATCTTTTGTGATCTTCATTGGGGCAGCCTGATTCACTTAACAACTGAGTTTCCGATTTAACAACTGTGGCAAGAATGGTCATAAAATGGAGCAAAACTCACTTAAGAAATGTCTCCCTTAACCCCAGAAATTTTGGGCTCAATTGTGGTCATACGTCGAGGACTATTTATATGTGGGAACTACCAGAAACTCAAGTGGGAGAAGGTGCTCCTTGGTTATTACTATAACTATGCACAATGCATACTATACACAATGACTCTAAACGGGAAGGCAGGGAAGCAGGAAAATAGGATGGAGGGTAATATAAATTACAAAGATAGCAACAATAAATAAGTGGCCTTCTTCATATGTTTACACTTCTCTATCATGTGCTTCAGCCACAGAAGAAAGCATCTACCAGGGAGTTGCCCATTTTCACTTTCTGAGATATAAATAGAATATTTCATTGCACTTTTTTTCAGATATAAACTTGTACGTGCATTGAAGAAAGTGTACCATAGTTCAGAAAAGAAGCCATTACACATTTCGGTAGAGGTTTTGCTTTGTAGGGTAGAAAAGAAATAGTTAGTGGGCTAGTGCAGTGGTCCCCAACCTTTTTATCGCCGCGGACCAGTCAGCCTTTGATAATTTTACCGTGGCCCGCTGAGCGCGCGCAGGGGTGGGGGGGGCGTTGTTCGCGACGACACATTGATTGTTTATATATGAGATTGTATGAGGTCAGGGAAATGTTTGATACTGATCTGGCTGGGTAACTTTAGCCCATTCACTCTATCTAAGCCCCCCCATCTCACAAGGTTGTCGTGGGGGAAATAGGGGGTGGGAGTATTAGGTATCTTCACTACCATATATAAAAGGAGATACTATCTTAAATAACAAAGTGGGCCCCCACCTCCAAAATATACTAAAAGAAAAAAGATTCCATGTGCTCAACTAATTTTTTTTTTAAATCATCACTATATTATGGACTACAGACATATATATATATATATATACATACATACATACATACATACATACATACATGCATACATACATGCATATATACATACCGTACGTATGTACGTACGTATATATATAATGTCCAAATAACAGGAAAAGCGCTTCAAGGACCAAAGTATATTCCTTTTTTGCAGCCTTAAGAGAACTCTCGTTTTTTGAGGCTCAGAACCAGGCATTCTCGTGGGCTGCAAAAAGGAAACACGACCCAGGAGCGCAGCCTCCAAGAGTCCATATCGCCAATAACTACACGTGGGGGGAAAGGAAATGTGTTTTGTGAGGAAGAGAAAGAGCGGGCTTCACCGATGCCCGTTGGCGAAATTTTGGAAGAGAGGCAAGAGACTTCAGGCACCGAGCCCCCACCCCTGGCTGCGGCAACTGGAGCGGGTGGGAGGCAGGGAAGGGGTGGGCAAGACCGCCGCTTTTCCACCGTGCGCTGCAATAGCGGCAGCGGCAGCCTGAATCTGGCGACTGCCCCTCACCACCTCAGGCGGCGCTCATACCCTCCCCTTTCCTGCGCTACCGTTAGACTCCTCTCAGCACCCCACCCACGCCCGCGGAGGGCGCACGCGCGCCAAAATCGCGCACCCCCATCTCCCCTCAAAAGACCCCCCCCGCCCTCGGCTGCCCGACGTTCTCTCTCTCTCTCTCTCTCTCTCTACCTCTCCCGCCGTTCCTTCTCACAAGCCAAGGCTGGGCGCCACATAGACGAAGTAGAGGAACGAGGAGGACAGCGAGAAAAAGAAGAGAGCGGCCAGCAATGACCGCCGGGGAAGCCGCCAGGGCTCCAAGGGCTCCGCTTCCAGCGCATGGTCCGCCCCCTCCTCGCCTCGCTTCCAGGTGAGCCGACTGAGGCGAGAAAGGAGAAAGAGGTGGAGGCGTTCACTGAGGGGACAGCTGACTCGGGGAGGGGGCGGAGGTGGTGTAGTAGCGGGGGATTCTTCCTCCTCGCCTCACTTGCTCCTGTGCTTCCGCGCAGCTCCCCCCCTCCGGCGACGGCGCTGCATGAGTGAAGAGTCGGCCATTGCATGGCCCCCGGCCGCTGCAGCGATCATGGCCCCCGGCCGCTGTGCGGCCCGGTGCCAGGTACTCCACGGCCCGGCACCGGTCCGCGGACCGGGGGTTGGGGACCACTGGGCTAGTGGATCTGTAGATCCAGATCTCTGTAAACCTGAACATTGGGAATAAAGGGAATAGTAATTACCGGTCAGGGGTGGGTTTCAACCGGTTCGCAGTGGTGCCCGCGAACCGGTTGGTCGGCGAACCCGGAAGTAAGTAACTTCCGGGAACGGCGAAGGGCCCGCCCGCCCGCGCTCCTTACCCGGTTTTGATGAGTTCTGCGCTTCCACGCATGCGCAGGACGCATACAGGGCCTGCACGATCCTCCAGGAGCAGCTGGAGCATCGCACAGACGCTAGTACGCATGCGTGCACCGCGCGCGGGCACAAGGACACCGTCGGCCCCCTTCCAACCGAACCGGTTGGAACGGGGTGAGAAACCCACCCCTGTTACCGGTATATTTATATATGAAAGGAGGAGGAGGAGGAGGAGGAGGAGGAGGAGGAGGAGGAGGAGGAGGAGGAGGAGGAGGAGGAGATGATGATGATGATGATAGCAGTCTCAAAACAGCAGTGCTAAAACAAAGGTCAAGTCGGATGGTCTCCTTCTATAATGTGTTGAGGTTTTCAGGATCTCAAGCACAGAGCCTTAGACAAGCTGATGCCAAGTTTATAAGTCAGAATTTCTGTACTACATTCCATCTTAGGTTTTCCTTAACTTCTGAAACCTAAAGCACTTTCAGAAAACTCTTTTTGTAACCATGTTATGCAAAAAATACTCCCGCTTTAGCTGTAGAGGTAGTCCTCAACTTACAACAGTCCACTTAGTGACAGTTTGAAGTTATAACATCACTGAAAAAAGTGATTTACGACCATTTTTTACACTTAACCCCCATTGCAGCATCCCTATGGCCACGTAATCAAAATTCAGAAACTTGGCAACTGACTCTTTTAAGGCAGCTGCAGTGTCTTGGGGGGTCGTGTGATCAACTTTTGAGACCCTCTGACAGGCAAAGTCAATGGGGAAGCCAGATTCACTGGACAGTCATATTAACAGCTGCAGCCATGGCAGGAAAGATCGAAAAATGTGCCAAAATTCAATTAACTGTCTTGCTTAACTACAGAAATGTTGGGATCATTTGTGCTCATAAGTTAAGTACTATCTGTATGTAAAGAATCCCTTGGATTTTGGGGGTGGATCAGCCCCCTTAAGGCTGAGCTGAAGAAGAGATATTGGCAGCAGCACAACGTTAGAAATAGCAAGCATAATTTCTGACTTGGTTTGGACAAAGAGAAGGAAGCTGGTTAGGATCATTTGCCCTTCAACCAATTATCATCTGCTTTGACTGGCAGTTCTTCAAAACCCATCCCCCTTCCCCCCCACCGTTTCCTTCTGCCTGATTATTTAATGCAAGGATAATCAGTGTTTTTGCATTTTGGAGAACACATTTCTTTTAAAGTTTGGCCTTCGAGGGCTGGAGGGGAATGTGGTGATGAGAGGGATGAGAGTGTCATTTCTGGGAAAGGATCACAAGAATGAAGGGTGTTAAAGGTTGTCCCTCCTTGATTTAATCAGAGAATCCAAGAGTTGATGGTTCTGCAGTAGCCAAAATTCCTTTACTAATGAACTCTTCATTAAGTGATTTAGAAGCAAGATGGAAGAACTGTTTAAATCTAGAAACTATTCAATGGTGAAACTCCACTTCCTTAATAACCATTCTACTGTTTCCCCATAGGCTTTGGTATCTGTAATATCTCTTCAAAAGACAAAAAGAAGGGCAGTTGTTTACCATAGATAGAAAAAAATATTCCCGAACAGTCAAGATAGCTGGAACACACAACATCCCAAAATATCCCCCGCCCTATCATGCTTAAGCTTACTCACTAGCTGGAGTTTACTGCTTCCTTCAGATGTTGCTGAAACAAATACAGCAAGGGGATATAGGCATTTTGGTTTTACACTAGAGTCCCAGCTCATTCAATAACCCACTGTTAGAAAGGCACCAAAGGATCTTTTTACATTGGCACCAGTATTGCAACAGCAGTTGCTAGGTTTAAGAGAGGGAGGAAAATGGACATTTGTGGCAGGGAGAAATGGGTTAAAACCAGAGGTGGTATTCAGCTGGTTCTCTCCAGTTTGGGTGAACTGGTAGCAGTGGCTGCGGGAAGCTCTGCCCACCCACCCTGACATAATGTGTGAGCACTGCGCATGCGCAGAAAGTGGTACGCATGCACAGACATGGCGTGTGAGCTTACATTTGCAAACCGGTAGGGAAGGTAAGTGAATCCCACCATTGGTTAAAACCGTTTTCTCACTTATTGGTCCCTATTCTAATCAGTTCTCCTGTGGTAGCTGAATTCAGATAAATCCCAGATGGCTGAAAAATCTGCTGTATGGATCTCATACCACTTAAGGTAAGCTGTGCAATCAAAGATTTGCATGGAATTGAGGGAGTCAGAAATTTAGGGAGGCCATTTCCATGGAGAGTACCAGGCTAGATAAGGCTGCAGATCTTCAAAGAAGGCAACATTTTCTGTCTTTTGATTCAGATTACAACACCACACCCTTGAAAACCTGGTGACCAAGTGAGCAAAGTTCATCTCTCTCTCTCTCTGCGTGACCAGCTGGTGCAAGCAAGCTGGTACGTGTTGTTTTACACATTGAATCAATCTTCAATTGCATGTGATACTAGAGTGAGGAGTCCGCACTTTCAGGTTCATGTTTCAAATTATATAAATGACATGAGGATTGAGAGAGTGAGCCTGTAAATAAATGGTGAGAGGGGTTTGATGTTTAGAAACATCTGGATCCAGCTGTGGGTTGGAAATGAGGTTTGAGATATATTACTTGCCCAAGACATTTTGCTTGTCGGCCCAGAACAGCAAATTCTTTCTGCCCCCCCATCAAAATGGATTTTTATTATTATTTATTACATTTATTTGCTGTCCGTCTCACCACAAGGAAACTCTGCTTATAGAGTTAAAAGCAATAAAATGATACACACAGAAACACATATATATAGCAATAAAATTATAAGTTATAATAAAAAGATAGAGAGGGAGGGAACAAGGTGTGCAAGGGGATGAGGTGGGGTTTGCTACTGGTCCATCAACCACCTTCACCATGGAACTTCCTCACTAGGGTCCCAAACCAACTGGCAGAACTAGATCTTCAGGACCTTGTGGAGGATCAGGAGGGTGGGAGTAGATCTCACCCAGGGAGGGGCAAGATATTCCAAAGGGCAGATGCCATTTTGTCCTCTTAAAATCTGTGGTCATGAACTTTAATTGCTTTTGTAAGAACTCCTCTCCTGATATTTCCCCCCAACCTGGGATATAAGCAAAATGTAGTTTATAATACATGTGTAACATAACCTCTTAAAAATATGAATTATGATTTCAGATGCTTGGCAGCTGGCTCATATTTTAGGTAGTTGCTGTGTCCTGGGGTCATGTGATCATCTTTTGTGACTTTCTGGCAAGCAAAATCAATAGAGAAGCCAGATTCACTTAGCAACCATGTTACTAATCTAACAACTGCAATGATGCACTTAACAACTGTGGCAAGAAAGATTGAAAAATGGGGCATAATTCATGTAACAAGTGTCTCGCTTTACAGCAGGAATTTTGGGCTCAATTGTGGTTGCAAAATCATCCGACTGCCTGAATAAAACCAGTGATTAAACTTGGCGTTTGTAGAGATAATCCCACAAGGTTTTTTTTTTCTCCATCTCCAGCATGAAAAATATGCTAATATCAAATAATTCCTCGCTGTTTTTTTCATTTAAGATCTGCCGTCTCAGACAGCTTCTTCATTCTATGTGAAATACTCATGGTAGTGCCGGGCTTTGCTTCTGAAGTACCCTGTTTCCCTGAAAATAAGAGCTCCCCAGATAATAAGCCCAATCAGGCTTTTGAGTGCATGCGCTAAAATAAGTCCTCCCCTGAAAATAAGCCCTCCCCAAAAATATTGCAACCCAGCAGCAGCCATGAGGTGACCATGCTCGCCGCCTCCGGCACCTTAAAAATAAGAAGACCTCCCTGAAAATAAGGCCAAGCACCCTATTTTGAGGGTAAACAGAAAATAAGACCCCGTCTTATTTTGGGGGAAACACGGTAGAACAAGTAGCATAGAACCAACTAGGGCTCAACACTTTTAAATTTTGGAGCGTTTTTGTTTAAAGCAGAATTATTTAGTTCTTATTCTGCCTTCTGATAGTTTGAGTCCTGCTCCATTCGAGGTGCTGCAGTGCTATATTTTCTGTACGATAGCTGCATTGTTCGTGTGACACCTGCCAAACTGGATGCAGCTGGGCCAGAAGAGGCTGAAGAAGGCAGGAGCCTCTCTAACGGCAGCCATCCACCCCTTCTTCTCAATAAAGAGCCAGTTACATCTGACTCAACCTCCAGCCAGTTCCAGAATTGGTGTGATGCTTCCACTCTCACGGGTGAGTATTATTCTACTACCTGAAGGCTAAGTTCAGTTATATCTCCTGAATAGTGAATATCTGCCTGCAACATAGAACAATGGAGTTTGGTAGTGATTTCTTCTTCTTAGGAAATGCTGGGAGCTGTAATCCAGCAAAGGGATGTGACTTTCATTAAACTCCCAAGAATTCCCAAGATTCTTCTGCCCAAGAAGCTCTATCAGGGGTGTCAAACTGGCTGCCCATGGGCTGGATGTGTCACGCACAGGCCCGCCCACCCCAGATCCATGAATGGGAAAAGCAACGCAAAACATCATGTGAGAGCAATGTGATGTGGCGAGTTTGACACCCGTGCTCTAGGGAATTAAACCCTGCAAGGTCAATATCAATTTGTCGTGGGTTGAAGTGTCCTAAAAATGAAGCATCTGTAGACCGTCAGACGTTGTAGAACAATTCTTAGGAGGGCCAACTAGCATGAAGACTTAATAATTAGCAATATTAAAAAATGAAACAAAACAAAGACCTCCCCATTTCCTATTTTTATAGATGTTAATATTTGCATCTGAATTATGTAAAACCAGATTTGACTCTTTGTGGATTCATATTTGGCTCCATACTTCTATTATGAGGTTAATATGTAGGTAACAGAATGTAGTAGCCTTTCCTATGATGACACTGCCTAGATCAGTGGTTCTCAACCTGTGGGTCGGGACCCCTTTGGGGGTCGAATGACCCTTTCACAGGGGTCGCCTAAGACCATCGGAAAGCACATATTTTCGATGGTCTTAGGAACCGAGACACCAATTTTATGGTTGGGGGTCACCACAACATGAAGAACTGTATTAAAGTGTCGCGGCATTGGAAGGTTGAGAACCACTGGCCTAGATGTTTTGGGAAAAATAATATACAGAAATTATTTAACATCAGAAATCACGGGGCTTCTAGTAAATACTGTTGGGAATTTCAAAGATTCATCCAAATATGTCTTGTTGAGTTTTATATAGGACATCCATAGACAAGCCACAAATTAGCAGTTAGAAACAAGAATGCATACAATTAAAACTATATTTATTAAGTATAAAAATAGCAAAAAGAAAATAAATTAACAACAAAAAATCCACAAACATATCTCAAATCACAACCGTCCTCTGATGGACGAGCTACATATGTTAAAAGTTGTGGAGTATTTGTAACCTAGTAAATAAATAAATTTAAAAATAATTCCTAGTATTAAAATAATTAAAAAATAGAACATGGAATAACAGAATCGGAAAGGACCTTAGAGGTCTTCTAGTCCAACTCTCTGCTCAAACAGGACACCCTGTACCATTACAAATAAGTGGCTGTCCAATCTCTTCTTAAAAGCCTTCAGCGATGAAGCACCCATGATTTCTGAAGGCAAGGCATTCCACTGATTAATTGTTCTCAGCTTTAAGAACTTTCTCCTTAATTCTAAGGAATGGCAGAATAACAGAGTTGTAAGGGACCTTGGATATCTTCTAATTCAACCCCTGCTCAGGCAGGAGACCCTCATTTTGAAAGCCTCCACTGATGGAGCACCCACAAGGAAAGCTGAACCACTGGTTATTTGTTCTCATTGTTAGGAAATTTCTCCTTAGTTCTAAGTTGCGTCTCTCCTTGGTTAGCTTCCATCCATATTTTTTGTCTTGCCTTCTGATGCTTTGGGAAATAAATTAACCCCTTCATCTTTGTGGTAGCTCCTCAAATATTGGAATATTGCTCTCGGGTCTTCCCTCGGCCTTCTTTTCACTAGACTAGACATACCCAGTTCCTGCAACCGCTCTTCATAACTTTAGCCTCCAGCCCTCTAATCATCCTTGTTGCTCTTCTCTGCACTCTTTCCAGTGTCTCAACCTATTTTTATATTGTGATGACCAAAATGATGTAGTATTCTAAGTGTGGTCTTACTAAGACTTTGTAGAGTGATATTAATACTTCACATGATCTTGATTCTATCCCTCTATTGATGCAGCCTAGGATTGTGTTGGGTTTTTTTTTGGCTGCCGTCGCACACTATTAACTCTGATTTAAGTGATTGTTCATTAGAACTCCAAGATCCCTCTCACAGTTACTGGTATTGAGCCAAGTTTTATCCAGTCTGATCTTTACAAATGGTTTTTTCTTGCCTAAGTCTAAAATTTTACTTTTATCTACATTGACTTTCATTTTATTAGTTAAGGCCCAGTATTCAAGTGTGTGGGATCTTTTGGGATCTTAAGCTTGTCTTCTGGGGTGTTGGCTATTTTTGCTAGCTTAGTGCCATCTGCAAATTTGATGAGTTCCCCCTTTATTTCCTCATCTAAATCACTCATGAAGATATTAAAGAGTACCTGGCCTAAAACACAATTATGTGATAACCCGCTGCCCAGCTGTCTCCAAGGGATTACTGTAGTCCTGTTGAGGGTTACACACTGAGTATGATTTGCTAGCCAGTTACAATCCATCTGGTGTGGTAAAGTCTATCCCACATTTTTCTGGCTTTCCAAGAAGTAGGTGGGCCAATGAATGTAAAATGCCAATGAAGTAGAATGTCAATGAAGATGGCATTCTAAAGATAAGATTGCATCTCATCAAAACGGTTCAAAGATCCATATTACTGTTAGGATGAGATGGCTCATCTTATGTAAGCTGGTTTGGATTATAATGGTTGAATAGCAAATAATTATTTTTATTGCTTTTTAATTTATGGACTGACTGTTTGGTAGCTGCAGATGTACTTGAATTCTTTTTAATTTCGGTCTTCTTCAACCAAAGAAATATGTTCCATCAGGCAATGGTTAAAAAAAAACCTGATTGATACCAATAGGATTAATGCCCAGGAATGCCTATTCTATTTGAATGAACTTAAAACTCCCAAGTTTTCAGACTTGCAAGATTCTATTAATGTAGTCTTTATCATAAAATGTGTCAGGGTTCCAAATAGCATCCTCCTTAAAATTAAAGTCCGAGACTAGAGTTTCCTCAAAGTTCCAATTTATTAGAAGAGCCATGTTGGCACATTTGGGAAAACTCAAATGGGAGGGCTTCTAGGTTTTCCCCACCAGTTGAAAGTTCAATCCTTGCCCCAGCATCCACATGTCCATCACATGGTCCAATCAGCCACTGTCCCACAGGGAGATTCCTCCCAGAAACACACCTCCAGGTGTCAAGGCAAATTACCTTGACTTTCTGAGAAAGAATGTTATTTTGACTACACAGCTCTCATGCCCCGTACAATCCCATCTCCCACAGTAGACTATATGGCAGGCTTGAGGCCCACTGTAAAAGATGGCTTCCAGGCCTGACATCCAGTTGAGTATCATTTGAGGATACTGAGAAAAGAGTAGGCAATAGCCTGGTTGAATGTTTATGTACCATCTCTGATAAATCTCAGAGAACTGTCTCAGTATCAATTGGCTCAATAAAAACAAGTAAAAGAAGGACTCAGGAAACTACAAACCACTCAGTTGAGTCCCAATACCTAAGGCCATCCTAGAATTGATACTAAAGAATACAATCCGTAAGCTCTTTAAAGTTAGCACAGTGGTTTACCAAACATGAAAATATCAACTAATTTGCTCAATTAAACATTTAGCTTTCTAGTAACTTGTTGGCTTGTGGGAAAGTTATAATTGCTATATATCTCAATTTCAGCAACACACTTAACAAAGTACACTATGAGATTTTGATTTGTAAGCTAATTTTATGGGCTAATTGTCATACATATGATAATACATAGTAGATATATAGTAAGCTAGATAATCTTAGTCCAAAGTGTTTATTATCTATTATTCTTCAAACTAGAATGAAGTTTCAAATAACATTATTTAAAGTTCAGTCCTAGGCCTTTTATAATTTCATATTTTTATTATAGAGTTTGAAAGGAATGTTTATGAACTATATACTAGTATAAAGCAGAATGAATAATTAATAGATATAAAACTGAAAAAAAAACCTGATAGGTGAAAAAAATGGTGCGGAAGTAGAAACAAATAAAATTCAACAAAAAGCAAGTTATTCACTTAAAATATACAGGTATGGAGTGGCTTGATAATTGTACATTGAAAGACAATTTAGCATACAAATTGATTGGAAATGGGATATTAGCCAGCATTGTAAAACAACTTCAAAAAGCTGAGTAGAATTCTAGGTTGCATCAATATAAATAAAATTCTTTAAACACGTGTAATGGTATGTGGGAACATCAAAAAAGAGACAGCACAGCCTGCAGCTACATAAAGATCAAGGCAAGAGGTTCAGAAGGGACTCTCCCTAATTTATCAGTCTCTAAAGGACAGCAGTTCAACTGGAATTTCCGACTTGCAAGATTCTATTAATGTAGTCTTTATCATAAAATAGATTAGCTAATCTAGTCCTGTTGCCTGGCTAATGTACAGGACATTATGGGACACAATTGTTCTACTTTATTCTGCTTTGGCCAGACTCCACAATTGTGCTTAATTCTGGATGCCACATTTTAGGGTTCAGACAAAACAGAAGCAGGTCCAGAGGAAAACAGTGTGTATGACCAGGAGACTTGAACAAAGCCCTAAAAGAGATTAAAGTCATTGGAATATTGAGCCTTAAAAAGAAAATAAGTGGGGGGGAGGGAAGACTATGATGGCCTCTTTCAGATGTTTCAAAAAATGTCCAACAGAAAAAGGGCAGGGACCGCTTCTTGTTCAACTTGCAAGATATAGAATAATGAATCCAATCACAAGAAGATGGATTCTAGTTGAACATTAGGAAGCATTCTTTCTAATAATAAGAATTCAGTAGTTGAAAATGAAACCCAATTATCCAGAGAGCGGGAGTTCATCCTAAACCTGGCAGTGACATTTTGGAGATACTGCTTATTAGATTTCTGTGTGAGAAGGATGCATTTGGCCCTCATTTCATTCACCTTTTATGAAACTATGGTTAATTCCTGGTCACCCATATTTTTATGTACCTAACTTTGCGAGAGACATGGTGGCTCAGTGGCTAAAACGCTGAGCTTGTTGATCAGAAAGGTCAGCAGTTCGGCGGTTTGAACCCCTAGCGCCGTGTAACAGAGTGAGCTCACATTACTTTTCCCATCTTCTGCAAACCTAGCAGTTCGAAAGCACGTAAACATGCAAGTAGAAAAATAGGGACCACCTTTGGTGGAAGGTACAGAGTTCCGTTTCCTTGGGGTGGCTAGAGGTCAAGGCCTCTATTTTGAAGCACACTTATAAGCCAACGATCCCTCTTTTGAAGGGCTGAAAGGTACAAAGAAAAATAAGGAGAGGGAGCTTGAAAGAAGCAGGACAATTTGATGCTAAACCAACGGCAGCAATCTTTTCCAAAACACATATTTCCTGCTAGTACATCAATAATGTATATTAACCTTTATCAAACAGGCCAGATCTGCTATATCATGCAAATTAGGCTCAGAGATAAGAATAATTTGCTTAACGTTTGTGCCAGAACTGCAGTCTTGGTCAGGCATATCCTGGTTCAAGAGTTTATTTAGCTTTTATATTGCATCATTCTTGGAGGATTCTGAGGTAATCGCTAATAAGGAAATGAAATAGTATATTATTTTATGAACATACTAAACAACCTCCTGTCATAGTAATGCCACATAAGGGCAACTGTAAGTGTAACTCTCTGCCATCTTCAGCTTAGATTCTTTTTCTCCTGGGCATAAACTTAATAGTGGTCATATTTGTATAAAGAAAGGACGTGGGTGCAAATGGTTGGGTTTTGTTCCAATGTTTTTGAGTGTGGTGTGGAGGTTTTGAGTTCTTTTAGGATGTCTTGAAATTATTTGGAAGGGTCTGGGACAGTTTGGCATGGCCAGGTCACCACTGCAAGCTCGCTACTACCAAGTCATTGTAGGACAACTCAACACAGCTAATTCTCTTTGGGACAACTCGTTGTAGACAGCTGGAAGGAGAGCTGGATGGGCAGGTGGGTGAGCGAGCAGGTGAGCAGAGTACAGAGTAATGGCAATGGTGGCCAGGGTCTTCCCATTCTCATACACACCGTCACCACTGCTGCCTCCACCCCGAACTTCTGGAATACTCCCAGAGCTTGGCATGGCGATGGTGGCAGCAATGAGATGTGCCCATCTTCCACTACTTCCCCACCCACTGCCAGCACGGAACATATACTGCCACTGCTGAATAGCCCAAATTCCAAATGGCCTTGGAGCGTGGTGCTGTTGACATTGGCGGGGTGTGTGAAAATGGGAAGTCCCTGTTCTGCGCTTTACCCACCCAGTTACTTGCTTGCCTGCCTGGCTCTCCCTCTGGTGGGAAGTCTTTGGCCACTGCTGCTGCACTGCACTTTGCCCAGCTGGTCACTCGCCTGCCTGCTTGGCTCTCCCTCTGGCTCCCTGCAGTGAGTTGTCCCTGCAGTGAACTAGCCATGTTGACTTGTCCTGGGATGACGGGGGTTGAGTTAGCAAAGGCGACCAGGAGTGGCAAGCTGGTGGCAGTGAGCTGACTGCGCTGAACTGACCTTGCTAAGTTGTCCCATTCTGTGCAAGGAGAGCAGCCATTCAGTTGAGGTCCCAAGCTGTTTGGTAGAGTGTTATATTGTGGCACTATGGCAGTATCTCCATAGATTCGCTTTGGAGGAGCAGCAACAATGGTGGCATGATGTCAACCCCTTGAGATAGACCAAGTAATATTATGAATCCTAAACTACTATTATTCTGTTATAGAAATGGAATCTTGCACATCTGAAATATCTCATCTCCCTGCTTTTATCCATGAAGATTAGAGAGGGTCAAGTCTGGGATACTTTCTCAATTGCATTTCTGCTTTGGACACAGATTTCTCTCATCTGACCGTTGTCTTGGTTCTTGCTCTTCCTTCTCTTCCTCAAAGTCATCTCAAAGCCCAGCACATAGCACACTGACATATGGAGCTGCTGGCTGATCATAATAAACTCTCTTCTTCCTGCATAGTAGTACACACCTTTCGTGGTGGCCTCAAAGAAAATTATCCTCCATGTATGTGCGCTGCTGCCCAGTTGAGGGAATAATCTCCCATGTATTT